>NC_067404.1:4572748-4620299 GCF_016432865.1 Antechinus flavipes
TCAAGCTTCTTGATATTTGCTAAGCCTGCACACAGAGGCTGAATCCTTATCTCTTACAAGTTTGCTAACTTTTAACACAGACACACACAGACAAACATGGAGCTCCATTTAAAAATTTTTCCAACCAATAAAACAGACAAATCACACAGAACATAGAACACACATCACACAGACTATACAGTTACAACACTAAACAAACACATAACACATAACAGACCCAGATATTTTCCAGCGTCCCAGAAAATATCCATCTCAGAATTTTTATTCTTCAAGGGTCTCAACGCTTTGGGTAATTAATTATCGGGGCAGTAAGAAAGGGCAAGCTGTGAGGAGGTGGAATATACCCTGCAGCCTCGCTTTCTAATTCACCAACATCTGAGGCGCTAAGGGCATCCTGAGTTTCACTTTCTTTTTTTTACAGGGAGTTTAGGTTCGGCAGCAGGGAAGACGGGGTTTGCGAGATTGCTTTCTACGGGGGGAGTCCCTTCTTTGGGAAGCGGGGGGTAGATAGACTGGACGGAAGGGATCTCAATGATCCCTGGGTGTGTATAGTCATATGCGGCCATTTGCTGACCCACTAGATGCCATCTTCCTATTCTTATGCCTGATTGTTGAACCCATGGGCAGATGTCCCAAATCTTCTCTATAAATTCCCGACATGTCTTTATGGGAAGTTTGCAACCTTTCTGTGCACATAATTTATAGAGGCGTTTTGTTAACACCGCTTTTTCTTCTGGCAACATTTGGGGAATACTACTACCCCTCCCCCCCCATCATCCCTGCTCTCTGCAGAGGCAGCTCAGTGAAGGCAGAATTTCTGCCGAGGCAGTCTCTCTGCGCTCGTGAAAGTCCCTGGACCCTCTGTTCCTGTTCAGGTGCCACTTGTAACGTGACTTGTTTTCTCGAGCGGAGTATCTGCCCTCTACTTACCCATTTTCTGGGTCTTCGGTCGTCACCGGCTTCCGAGGAAGAACTAAACACTGAGCCGAGTTGCCAAAAAGAAGCGGAGTTTATTCTTACACAGCTACATCAGGCAGAGAGAGAGACTCCAGGAAGTACATTGTAAATAAAAACTTTTTGGTTTTGTCAGCACCAATCAGGGTGTCTGTTACCAGTTTTATCCTTATATGGTAATCTTATAGCTAGCAAGTCTGTGTCTTTGGTATCTGCTTTGAGCCCCAACCCCCAACAGAAAAGTCCTTTTATTCCTATGCTCTCAACTGTTTTTATTAGGAATGGCTGTTGGATTTTATCAAATGCTTTTTCTGCATCTATTGAGATGATCATATGGTTTTTGTTTGGTTGGTTATTGATATAGTCAATTATGTTAATAGTTTTCCTAATATTGAACCAGCCCTGCATTCCTGGTATAAATCCTACTTGGTCATAGTGTATTATCCTGGGGATGATTTTCTGTAGTCTTTTTGCTAATATTTTATTTAAGATTTTAGCATCAATATTCATTAGGGAGATTGGTCTATAATTTTCTTTCTCTGTTTTCAGCCTACCTGGTTTAGGTATCAGTACCATGTCTGTGTCATAAAAGGAGTTTGGTAGCTCTCCTTCAATCCCTACTTTTTCAAATAGTTTATTTAGCAGTGGAGTTAATTGATCTTTAAATGTTTGATAGAATTCAGATGTAAATCCATCTGGTCCTGGGGATTTTTTCTTAGGGAGTTGATTGATAGTTTGTTCTATTTCTTTTTCTGAGATGGGAGTGTTTAGGATATTTACTTTTTCCTCTGTTAGTTTAGGCAAGCTATATTTTTGGAGGTATTCTTCTATTTCATTTAAGTTGTCGAATTTATTGGCATAAAGTTGGGCAAAGTAACTCCTAATTATTGCTCTAATTTCCTCTTCGTTAGTGGTGAGTTCTCCCTTTTCATTTTTAAGACTAACAATTTGATTTTCCTCTTTCCTTTTTTTAATCAGATTTACTAAGGGTTTGTCTATTTTGTTGGTTTTTTCGTAGAACCAACTCTTAGTTTTATTAATTAATTCAATAGTTTTTTTTTTACTTTCAATTTTATTGATCTCTCCTTTTATTTTTAGAATTTCAAGTTTAGTGTTTGACTGGGGGTTTTTAATTTGTTCCTTTTCCAGCATTTTTAGTTGCAAGCCCAATTCACTGACCTTCTCTTTCTCTATTTTATACAAATAGGCCTCTAGAGATATGAGATTTCCCCTTATTACCGCTTTGACGGCATCCCATACATTTTGGTATGATGTCTCATTATTATCGTTTTCTTGGATGAAGTTATTAATTATGTCTATGATTTGCTGTTTCACCCAATCATTCTTTAGTATGAGATTATTTAGTTTCCAATTATTTTTTGGTCTACTTTCCCGTGGCTTTTTGTTGAATGTAATTTTCAATGCATTGTGGTCTGAAAAGGATGCATTCACAATTTCTGCCTTACTGCATTTGAGTTTGAGGTTTTTATGTCCTAATATATGGTCAATTTTTGTATAAGTTCCATGAACTGCTGAAAAGAAGGTGTACTCCTTTCTGTCCCCATTACATTTTCTCCAGAGATTTATCATATCTAATTTTTCTAGTATTCTATTTATCTCTTTGACTTCTTTCTTATTTATTTTGTGGTTTGATTTATCTAATTCTGAGAGTGCAAGGTTGAGATCTCCCACTATTATAGTTTTACTGTCTATTTCTTCTTGCAGCTCTCTTAATTTCTCTTTTAAGAATTTAGATGCTACACCACTTGGTGCATATATCTTTAATATATATACTGCTTCATTATTCATTCTACCCTTTAGCAAGATATAGTGCCCTTCCTTATCTCTTTTGATTAGATCAATTTTTGCTTTAGCTTGATCTGAGATCAGGATGGCTACCCCCGCTTTTTTGACTTCACCTGAAGCATAGTAGATTTTGCTCCAACCTTTTACCTTTAACCTGCATGTATCTCCCCGCTTCAGGTGTGTTTCCTGTAAACAACATATTGTAGGATTCTGGCTTTTAATCCATTCTGCTAACCGCTTCCTCTTTATGGAGGAGTTTACCCCGTTCACATTTATGGTTAAAATGACCAATTCTGTATTACTTGCCATCTTGTTAACCCCGGTTTATGCTTTTCTCCCTTCTTACCCCCTTCCCCCCTTCCCAGTATTAAGCTTGTGAGCACCATTGGGCTTATATCCCAAAGAAATACTAAAGAAGGGAAAGGGACCTGTATGTGCCAAAATGTTTGTAGCAGCCCTGTTTGTAGTGGCTAGAAACTGGAAAATGAATGGATGCCCATCCATTGGAGAATGGCTGGGTAAATTGTGGTATATGAATGTTATGGAATATTATTGTTCTGTAAGAAATGACCAGCAGGATGAATGCAGAGAGGACTGGCGAGACTTACATGAACTGATGCTAAGTGAAATGAGCAGAACCAGGACATCATTATACACTTCGACAACGATATTGTATGAGGACATATTTTGATGGAAGTGGATTTCTTTGACAAAGAGACCTGAGTTTCAATTGATAAATGACGGACAAAAGCAGCTACACCCAAAGAAAGAACACTGGGAAACGAATGTGAACTATCTGCATTTTTGTTTTTCTTCCCGGGTTATTTATACCTTCTGAATCCAATTCTCCCTATGCAACAAGAGAACTGTTCGGTTCTGCAAACATATATTGTATCTAGGATATACTGCAACATATCCAACATATAAAGGACTGCTTGCCATCTAGGGGAGGGGGTGGAGGGAGGGAGGGAAAAAAATCGGAACAGAAACGAGTGTCAATATAAAGTAATTATTAAATAAAAATTAAAAAAAAAAAGCTTGTGAGCACCACTTGCTTCTCACAGCCCTCCCTTTTTAGTATCCCTCCCCCCGCCTTAGAGTTCCTCCCCCTATCTTACCCCTTTCCCTCCCAGTTTCCATGTTTCCTTCCACTTAGCTTTTTCCTTCCCTTTTCACTTTTCCCTTCTCACTTTTCAATGAGGTGGGAGAAGTTTCAACATAGATTGAATATGTCTAAAATTTTTCTCTTAAAGCCAATTCTGAAAGCAGTAAAATACTCACTATATTCATCCCTCTCCATTCTTTCTCTCAGATATAATAGGTTTTCTTTGCCTCTTCATGAAATGTAGTACCCCCACTTTCCCCTTTTTCTGGTACAATGTCCTTTCCACATCTAGTTTCTAGAACAAGGTATATCTGTATTCTTTATACATCTTTATAGCTGAAATACAGTTCTCAAGATTAATCTTTACCTTTTTAGATTTCTCTTGAGTTCTGTACTTGTAGATCAAATTTTTTGTTAAGTTCTGGCTTTTTCATCAAAAATAGGTGAAATTCGCTTACTTCATTGAATGTCCATCTTCTTCCCTGGAAAAAGATGCTCATTCTCGCTGGGTAAGTTATTTTTGGTTGCATCCCAAGTTCCTTAGCCTTTCGGAATATCATATTCCAGGCCCTTCGATCCTTTAATGTGGATGCTGCCAGATCCTGGGTGATCCTTATTGTGGCTCCTCGATACTTGAATTTGGTTTTTCTAGCCGCTTGCAGTATTTTTTCCTTCGTCTGAGGGTTCTGGCATTTGGCCACTATATTTCTTGGTGTTTTGATTTTAGGATCCCTTTCAGTAGGGGATCGATGAATTCTTTCAATGTCTATTTTACCCTCTGTTTCTATGACTTCTGGGCAGTTCTCTTTGATAATTTCCTGGAAAATAGTGTCCAGGCTCTTTTTTTCATCATATTTTTCTGGGAGCCCAATAATTCTTAGATTGTCTCTCCTGGATCTATTTTCCAGGTCCGTTGTTTTCCCAAGAAGGTGTTTCACATTTTTCTCCATTGTTTGATTTTTTTTGGTTTTGGTTGACTGATTCTTGTTGTCTCCTCAAGTCATTCAATTCCATTTGTTCGATTCTGATTTTCAATGAAGTATTTTCTTCACTCACTTTTTTTATATCTTTTTCTGATTGTCCAATTGAGTTTTTAAGTGGGTTGTTTTGTTCTATGGAATTTTTTTCCAATCTCGCCAATTTTATTTTTTAGAGAGCTATTTTCTGTTTCCAGTTCAATAATCCTATTTTTTCAAGGATTTGATTTCTTTATCCACTCTGTCTTTAAATGAGCGGGATGACTTCTCTGGACTCTCTTGCCAAGCCTCCCTCTCCTTTTTCCCATTTTTCTTCTAGCTCTCTTGCGAGAGCCTTTTTAATTTTTTCTATGAGATTCATCTGTGCTGAGGAACAGATGATCTCCTCCTTTGGGGAATCACCTGGACACGGTCTGTTTTTAGTCTCCTCAGGGTTTAGAGTCTGCTCTCTATCCATATAGAAGCTGTCAAGGGTTAAGGTCCACTTAAATTTTGTGCTCATTTTTTCAGAGAAGAATCAAAGACAAACTAGCAAAGAAAAAAAGAAAAAAACCCAAAGGAGTCTGCTTTCTTTTTTGGGCTGGGTGGTGTTCCCGAGCTTCCTCTACAGACTGCGGGGCAGGGCAGCAGCGATGCCCTAACAGGACAACGATGGCTGTGCTGCACCTGCGCTCTGAGACTCTCAGAGCGTGCTGAGACACTGGGGGGGGGGAGGGGTGGCCAGGTCCCGAGAAACTCCAGCTGTTTGGGGTTGTATTCTTCAGCCCCGGTGTTTTTAGCTTCTCTGCTGGGCTACTGACTTGCTGCCAGGGCAAAGTATCCAATCCTGTAGCAAAGCTCTCCCCGCAGAGACGGCTGAGATCACACCCCACCCCACTCTGGTCTGCTCGGCTGTGAGCTGCCTGCCATCAGCCTGCGCCCCATCTAAAACTGTTCCCACCCTCAAGCAAAAACAGATCTTTCCTGGCGAATCTCAAGGATGGCTTCTCTTGGTAACTATTTGTGGGGTTTTTTTTCAGTCAAGCATTAATTCAGAGGCTTGTAATGAAATGGATAGTGAGAGAAAACATGGAGCTTACGCAGCTGTGTGCCTTCTCTCCGCCATCTTCTCTTGTCCTCTTTCTACAGCTAGTAGTAATATTTGTCATAATATAGTAGTAATACTGAATAATTGCAGTGTTAAGGGACAGCCTTGATTCACTCCGCATCTAACTTAGGTTTAGGTTTCAGGTTTATTCTTCTCAAAAATAATGCTTGTTCTTTATTCTGAAAAGGTATTACTTGTCATCTTAATAACTTTCTATTGGGTCTTATGCTTTCTAGTGTTTTCAAATAAGAATGGGTATTGTATTTTGTCAAAAGCTTTTTTATGTATCTGTCAATAATAGCTCAAGATTTTTGTTGGTTTTGTCATTTGGACTGGTTTTCCTAACATTGAAATAGGTTTTCCTAACATTGAAACAGCCCTGCATTCTTCTTAGTATAAATCCCACTAGTCATAGTATATGTTCTCTTCCTATGATTTGATTTCAAATGTTTCATAGCTATTCATGAAGACAATTTATTTTTGTTCTCCCTTGTTTAGATATCAAAACTCTATTTTTGTAATAAAAGGACTTTGGGAAGACACCTTCTTTCCCTCATTTTACAGACATTTTACGTAGTATTGGAATGAATTGTTCCTTATATATTTAGTAGAATTCAAATATAAAATCAACTTATTCCTTATTCAGTTTTATTTTTCAAGATGGGGTTATTTCAGTATTCTATTTCCTCTTCTATGAAAATGTGCAGTTTTTATTTTTAAAAAAATCATCCATTTTACATAGATATGTAGGTTATCTGACATGTGATTATTCAAAATGCTTCCTAATAATTACTTTAATTTCATATTCATTGGTTATGAATCCACCCTTTTCTCATTTTTTAATTTCTTTTTTAAAATGTAGATTTGCCTAATTCTGAAAGGGAAAAGTGGGAATCACCCATTAGTGTAATTTGAATATTTATTTCTGTAATTAGCTTTTCCTTTAAGAAGTTGAAAGCTCTGTGATTTCCATATGTATTTAGTATTGTCACTACATTATTTTCTTATGATATTTTAAAGCAAAAATGTATTTTCCTTGCTTATCTCTTTGAAGTAGGTCTGTTGTTGCTTTTGTTTTGTCTGAGACTTTTCTTAATACTGGTTTGTACTTTGAAGTTACATGTCACCGCTTTAGCTGTTCACACTCATTTTTATTGCTAATTTTCCCAACTTATTCATTTGAGTGTATGTTTATGTTAGAGTTTTCTGTTTCTATAGTGGGAGTACTTTGAGAAATGCAGTCTCTGATCCATCAGCTTTTCTCACGCTGCTATTTTCAGAACAAATTCTGTATTTCAGTGGTTGCAGGGTAATGTGATTTGGGCTGACGGGTGGTCCGTGCTTGACTGCTCTGGGCTATGGCTCTTAATCAGGAAGAAGCTCTGATCTCTTGGGACTGCAATAAATACAGCTACATTGGGTCCCTACTACCTTACAACTGTTGAGGTTCAAAAAGAGACCCTAAAAATTTGGGTTGGCCGACCAGGGTAGGGAGGGGCTTCAAAAGCATTTGAAGGCTTGAAACCATCTGCACGCCAAGGAGCAAAGTTTATTGTAATTGCAATTGAAGCAGACTAAATTCCAAAAAGATTTTATCCAAGAACCAGGAGCAAGAGGATAAATTTATAAGAATAGACAGAGAGAGTTGGAGTTTGATATCACTGATGAACTAATTTTATTATGCATCTCAATATTGAGTTTTATGACTTGGTCTGGTATGCACCTCAATGTTGAATTCAATAGTTTAGAGGTGAGAACTGAAGAGTAATCTGGAATGCACCTCACCATTTTTTTCAGAAACCTTGTTTTACTTGACTACAGATTGTTATCTGGCAGCCAGCATAGTTCCATAGCAACCCCAAGGGCTCGTGGCCTCAGAGCTACTGCCACATTTCTCCTAGAAGCTGTATTCTGTCACAACCAGAAGCAATTCCGGTCCTCAGGGCCCTTGATCTTTGTGAATAAAAAGGATACAGTTCCTCCAGATCCTTACACCTTCTTGCCCCCAAGTACCCTTTCTCTCCCTAGAACTGGGACCCAGTATTCTGTAGGAGCCAAAAAGTACCAAACAGCTTCTAGTCTTTCATCCAGGGCAAGTACAGGGGTCACTTCCAATCTCCTTGTGACAAATGACCAGGTCCCCTTACTGTCTCTGGCTTCTGAGCTACAGAAGGGTCTGTGGCTTCTGCTGTCACCACTTTGTCCCATGGATGGCATTTCATCCACATGGGCTGCAGGGCAACCTCAGCCCCTGGGTTACAGATCTCTTCTTCCAACCTTGGAAAGGGTCTTGGGCCAGAAAAAATATCCTTGATCTTTTATTGTGTCACCACTTAAGAATTTGATATGAGCTGTGAATTTAAAGGGGAATTGTGAGAGAGCTTGGCTTTGTGCTTCCTGTACTGTGCCATGGAGCTAATGACTTCTTGAAATGCACGGCTGATCATTTGATCTTTCAGGAGATACAGGAATCCACAAAGGGAAAGGCACAATTTCCCTTGAGTTGGAGCATTTTTCCTGGTTGTACTTTCCACCTTCAATATCCTCACTTTCATCATCCCCTCTTGGCTTTCTTGGCATCCTTCACACCCCAGATAAGAATCCATTTTCTACAGTAAGTCTTCCTTGAGCCCCCTAATTCTAGCCCCTAACCCCTGCTTATTACTTCCACTGCATCCTGTACATAGAATGATTCTCCAGAGTTGTTTGCATCTTCTTTTCCCCAGAATTTAGCTCCTTCAGCACAGAGACGGCCTTTTGCCTTTCTTTAGATTTCCAGCATTTCCTTAGCTCAGTGCTTGACACATAGTCCCAGAATTTTATTGACTGATTGGATTCTGGATCAGATTTTCACTGATAAGTTTTAGAAAGAAATTTATGAAGTCACTTGGTAGAGGAGACTGAGCCAGAGAGGCGGGTGTGGTTCCCTCTTGTCCAGGCTCTGGAAGGTTTCTGTTACATAGAATACAGTGCAGAGTATGCACACATAAATTGGGGGGGTGGGGGGGGGGAGCAAGATGCGCATGCGTGCCTGGGTGGCCCTTTGTCCCTTCCCCTGCATTCTGATCTGTCTTCTCAGGCCTGGACAAAAGAGGCTGAGAGCCGCCCTCCCCCCAGACCACCCCGTTCCTCTTCTGCTCTGGGGGCTGTCAGGAATCCAAGTCCTGTTCAAGGGCTGGGGCTTTGCAGATGCTGCTGAGCTATTGTGCTCTTCCTTTCCGTGGAGTCCAGGAGCCTCCTTCCTTGACCTCTCTCTTCTGCAATGTGTTCTCCCCCTCCCAGTTTCTGTAAAAGAGCCGCCCCTCAACCACCGCAAGCAGAGCTCAGCTGCTGTCCCCTGCTCCTAGCCCCCGCAGCCTGGCCTCGGAAACTGAGGACCCTGGTCAGCGCCAGGCCCCCCTCCGGGTGGAAGATGAACTGCGGTCCCCTCCCCTAGCCGGGCTGGGTGACGAGGGTCGAGAGCAGGGCTCACAACTGCTCTGGGGCTAATGTCCCAGAGCTTCCCCCCACCCTTTCCTCCTCTTTCTAGTCCCTTCCCCCTACGCTCTGGGAGGAGACCAGCCCCCCCAGGTGACGTCACAGGACCGTCCCTTCCCAATCTCCATTTCTGTAAGTCTCTTTTGTCTGGAGACGAGGATGTGCTGGGAGTGGAGCGGATGGAGGTCTGTGCGCCCCTCATCCAGTTCCCTACCTTTCCGCCTTCACAGCGATCCCCTCCGTTACCCCCATCTTACCCTCATCTTCCGGACGGACCCATCCTGAGGGTCCTGAGGAGCCTAAGCCTCAGTGAGTGAGGTAGGTGTCCCTCCCTGCTCCTGCCTCAGCCCCTCCCTTTCTTCTTGTCTCATTGCAGCCTTTCCATGAAGCCCCTTCCTCCCCAACTGGCTTTCCTTCCTGCCCAGGAGGATGTGGGTAAGGGTGGCGACAAGGCCCTGGGAGCATCGACACCTTTGTCTGTCTATGTGTGTGATGTGGAGGTAGCTAAGATCATCCTGGGCGTGCCTGTGTCTTTGTCCGTGTGGAGGAGTGGGTGGGGGTGGGGGGGAGTGTGCGTGGGAGTGCCTGCACCTGCCTGGTGCTTCGTGCCGGCTCAGGGCTCAGTCTGGAAGACTGCGGGTTCATGGGGTGGACTGGGGAGCGAGGAAGCTCCCTCTCTCCTCATCTCGGATGGATGTTTCCACCTTTTTCTCCCTACATTCCTACAGTCCCTGGCTTGCTCTGGAGGTTGAGGACTCCGACAGCCTAGCAATTCGGGTTCTTTTCACTCAATATTTTTGCTACTATCTTACCTTGGAGATCAAAGGGAATGGAAATGTTTGCTAATGCAAGTATATCTTAATGTACTAAAACCCAAGCTAAAATATGGATTTATCTAGAAAAAAGAGTGGCAAAATAATTTACCTTTATTTTTTTCCTAAAAAGTCTTTCTTTCTTCATTTTACATACAAATATTATACAGCATTCATTTTGATAAGAATGTGAAGATCTCTTCCCCTCCCCTTCTCCATATTCTCTTTTGTGTGGTGTTTTTTTTTTAATTAAATGACATTTTTTTTTCATTCTGGTTACAACTAGCTTATGATGAAAAGGATGTTTCCATGTACCTTGCTGTGGAACAAAGAATGGGATGGGTTCCTTAGCCTTTGAATTTAAATGATATACAGGCTGAAAAAGAGAGAGAGAGAGAGAGAGAGAGAGAGAGAGAGAGAGAGAGAGAGAGAGAGAGAGAGAGAGAGAGAATTGTTTTAATGCCTGGCTTCTCTTCTGATGAAGGATTTGGAGTATTTGTCATAAGACTTTTGAGAGCTTGGATTTTTTCCTCTGAAAATTTTCTGTCCTTATCTTTTGTTCTAGGGAAGAATGATTCTTTACCTTGGAAATGGGAATCGGTTTCTTCTATATCTTGCATATATGCAACCACCCATAGAGATTTTTGCTACCAAGGTCTTTTTCCTCAAGTAAGTGTTTTGCTTCAGATTTTAACTGCCTTAGGATTTAGGGCAATTTTACAGAAGCAGAATTAATCTTCTTTTATTTTCTCTGTTCCTTGTTCTGTCGTGATCTCTTTCCCTGTCCATAGATGCAAAAAGTAATTTCCTCTTTACTCCTCTAATTTGCTATAGATTCCCTTTTTACATCTAATTCATAGATACATTTGTAATTTAATGTGATCGTTTGTGTGAGGTGTCCATGAGCTATCAAATTTCTGGGAAACTTATGTTTCCTTAGCCCGTTATTAAAAGTGAAATAGTGTGTCCTTCCCTGCCCTCCTCCCTGGTCTCTTTGGATTTCTTATACACTAAGCTTCTTTATTTTATTTGCTTATATACATTTCACACATGATCTTTTGCATTGATCGGTGTTTCAATTTCAAGAAGTTCATATTATTTACTGTGTGCCTATGTAGTGAGAGAGAGTCATCTTCCTGAGTTGAAATCTGGCCTCAGCTACTTACTAACTGTGGTACCCTCAACAAGTCATTTTACCCTGTTTACCTCAGTTCCTCATTTGTCAAATGAGCTACCAAAGGAAACGACAAACCCTTCCAATATCTTTGCCAAGAAAGCCCCAAATAGGGTCAGGAAAAAGCCGACAGTACCGAACAACAACAAATGGTTTCAAAATCTCTGATTTTTACTATAGCTTGAGATCTATTGCTGATAATTACTAATCCCAAACCCTGTCTTTCCCGCTTCCCCCAATTCATTATGTCTATTTATTGATGTTTTCTGTTTCTTACATCATGGATTCTGCCCTCTCCCTGAGAGTGCCATGCCATGTAACAAATCACATGTTTTTGTTTTAGGGAGGAACAGAAAAGTGAGCCCAGCTGTTTGATGCATTTGGGAAAAGGAAGGCAGCAGTGTAACACCTGCGGACCTCTCACCTCCTGGAAGTGTCTTCTCTTGTATCCTTTTCAGTCTTTAACATTTTCTTACGAGTCCTTTCCAGTTTTCGCTTTATCGTTCTTTCCATTTAAATTGATATTGTTTACTAGATAGATAGATAGTTTTCTTGGCTTTGCCTACCTCACTTTGCATCATTTCACAGAGAGATTTCTCTGCTTCTCTGTACTCAACACACTCTTCATTTCTTATAACAATATAATAGCATTACAAAAGATTGGTTTTCCTGCCTTGTCTGGCCATTACTCACTTGAGAGCATCTACTTTGTTTCCAGTACATTGTTGTCACAAAAAAGTGCTGTTGTAAGTTTTTTGCAGTATGTGGGGACTGTTTTCTTGTTGGTGCCTTCTCATTATGTAATGGATTATTTGTTTTAAGGGCTTTGGATATTTTTGTTACTTTCTTTGCATGATTCCAAAATTACATTCCAATGAACCTCATTGTTTTTGGCCTGAAGAAACAATTGTGATTTACACTCACTGCGCCATCAAAACCCACACGATGACCAAATGTGGCTTAGGCTAGTATGTATTATTGGAAACTCAGTGAAAGCCAGAGGGATTTGGATTCGAGGCTTTGTCAAGTAGCTCCTTCTGAATTCCAATGGGCTTTATCAAAGTCTGTTTTTTCTAAGCTCTCTTTCAAGAAACCATAAATGAACTAGATGGAACAGAAGAGTTCAATATCCCAGTTTGTTTTTCAAATATAAAATTACATAAGTGGGCAAGAGACCAAAATATCTAGCTTCCAGACTCAGAGACACGCTGCGAGGTTGATGGCACCAAATTTCTATTCCTTTGGACGAACATCTTGAACATGATCCTTTAATACTGTGTCTTCTATACCTAAACCATTCCACTAAATCACTACTTTGTTTTTTCCTTTTTATATATTTATTCATTTATTAAAACAAATTAAATATAGAAAAAAACAAAATAGAAAAACATTGTCATGTGCACAAAAGAATGTGAGAGGATTCAAAATATGAAATAATAGATTTCCAGCTCCAGAAATCATGCATAATTAATAGTACACATTTTATTGAGAATTGCCCATGTATTCTTTGTTTCCTTTTAGGTTCGCTTTTGTTTGCTGCTGTACATTTTTTTTTACATAATATTTCCCTTCCCATTCCCCCCAGGCTCCCCCAAGAAGGCTACAATTAAGTGTTGAAATATTTGTACATAAATACACATACATATACACGGATACATACACATATTTATGTAAGCATACAAGCACACATACTTAGACATGTATAATCATACTCATATATACATACACATTTATATGTATTTATATGAGATATATGGTACAATGCTTGTTTGTTCTCTGTTTCTCTGAAAGTGGATAACATCATCCTTCATGAGTTCAAATCTTTTTATCTTTTTTTCTAAATCTACCAAATGGTCATTTCTTACATCATGGCAATGTGTGTGTGTTTGTGAGGAAGAGATACAGAGAGAGAAATACAGAAAGAGAGAGAGAGACAGAGAGAGAGAGATTTGACTTGTTAAGAGTCAGGGAAGGTGGGAGTACAAGCCTCATAGGTTACAGGGACCCTTAAAAGATATCCTATTGCTTCATAAACCAACCTCTTGCTCTGTTCTCCAGTGCGTAGAATCAGAAACAACTGAGTTCAAACCCTGCCTCCCATACTTACAAATTGTGTGACCCTTATCAGGTCTTTTAACAAGTCTCCTCCATTTTGGTGCCAGACTGGGCTAATTAAACTCAATGCTGAGGTGGTTTTCCCGAGTCTCTCCTATCTATATTTGAGAGGAAACAACCTTGGAAGGACACAGACTAGCCAAGGAATGGCCCAAATTAGAGTACGCCACAATGGGAAGGTAGTGGATTCCACAGGAAGAAGCAGACCTCAGCAGCATGGACTATATGGATTCTCATGACAGATGGTGAGACTTGATACTAATTCAGGGACAGCTGAGGCCCAAGTTCAGTGTATAAAAAAACCTCCTCGGTTGCCTGTACTTTACCTCAGCTCTGCTGGTGGAGGAGATGCCCTTTTCCTGTAGGAACTGATTAAACTGCTTTCTGCTCTGGCTCTTAGAAACCTCTATTTGTGGTCACTGTCTCACACAAACTGGTGCTGTCTTTTACTTCACTTTGTATTTCCAGTGCTTACTATACTGCCTGGCACATAATAGACACTTAATAAATGTTTATTAACTGACAAAAAAAGAGATGCTATAGAGATTAATTTCAGGAAAACAGACGAATCTATCAAGGGAATAGGCAGATATTTGCCCATGCCACGGGACACTGGTGCCCATCCGCATCCCTGGCAAGGCTTTGTCTTTGCCCGCCTGGAGAAATGAAGCTGAGCTCCCAAGACCCCTCCCCCCAACCCTTCCTTGGAGAATCTAGGATCGTGCTCTGCCTTGAGCCTACCTCCAGGTAGATGATAAACTGGGGTCCCCTCCCCTGGCCAGGCTGGGTAATGGCACTTGAGAGAAATGATTGGGAGGGAGTTGCCACTGTTCATTGACATACTTCAAGAGCCCCTCCCCTCTCATCTCCCTCCTCCTTCTGTTCTATGTGGAAAGAAACCCTTACAGCAATCTTTGTCAGAGATGGAGGAGGAGGAGGAGGATTGGCATAGTAAGAAGAGGAGGGGGTGGGAGCTGTGTGCAGCTGGAGATCTGCCTGCCCCCAATCCCTAATCTTCCATCCCCCAAGACACACACCCGACCCTGCCTGAGAAATCCCAGAAATTCCTGCACTTTTGTGTCTAAACATCTATAAGGCAAGTCTCCCCCTCCTCTTGCCACTGCCCTTCCTGTCAATCTGCCTCCACCCTTTATATTCTCTTCTGTTCCTTCTTCATCTTTTTCCTGAATTTCCCCCACCACAAGTTGGCTTGTCTTAGTGCCCATGGGGATGGGTGTGGAGCTGGGCGGGATATCATGGGAGTATTAATACATTTTCATGCCTCTGTTGTGTTTGTAGGTGAGATCATGTGTATCTGTGTGTGTCTCTGTATGTGTGGGGTGTTCCCTCCTGCCCGGGGTTTTCAGCCTGCCCTGATCTCTTATCTTTGGAAGGCACCCTTAGGAGGTCCTTCAGTGTGGTAGAGGCAGCAGGGAGAGCCTTTGTGGACACTGCCTCCTTCCTTTCTTCAAGTGTGTGATTCCATTCTTTCTTCCTCCCTTCTTCCCATCCTTGGATTGGCCTTGGGACTGGGGAGCAAGGAGACAGTCTAGAAATTCTATTCTCTCCTTCTCCACACCAGCTTTGTCGTTCAGTGTCCTTTAATGTTTGTTTGCTTTTTTTTCTGGTTTCAATCAGTACATGGTGAATGGGCTGTTTCCATTTTGAGGGATCTGGAGCTGTTATCATAGGGTTATCAATAGCATGGATTCATTCCTTTGAATTCTTCCTGTGTGTAAACTTTGACTTATTGTAAAAATGCATCTTAGTCCTGGAAATTGGAATCAGTTTCTTCTAAATCTTGCATCTACACCAGTCCTTAGAAAACTTTACTTCAGAGGTTTATTTTTCCCCCTTCTTGAACTCTTCTCATTTGACCTGCATTCAATCTGTTTGTGCAAAAACATTGTGGTTTTATAGATGAAGCGTTATCCACTTTATTTACTGTAATCATGTTCATCCTAAAACTTCTTTATATCCCTATTCCTCTCCCCATTTATAGAGGTGAAAATCAATTTCTTCCTTACTCCTCTAATTTACACTTGATTCCCCTTTTGTATCTAATTCTTGTATCTTTTTTGTAGTTCAATTCGATGGGGACTGTATGGTGTTTGTGTCCTATTTCGGGCAAACTACTTTTCCATTATCTCATCACCTTTTTAAAAAAATCACACCATGGGTTCTTTGCTATCCTAATCCCACCCTTTACCCCATCATGCTTCAGCCACCTCCTGGATGTATTAAACACTTTGATTTTGTTTGCTTCTATATATGATCAGTCTCAAAATTTACCCACCCAAATTAAATATTTTTATTTTTCCCAAATACATATGAAATTTTAGGGCATTCTTCACCTCCTAAATTTTCTCTTCTACATTATCTCTCTCCCTACCCTCTCCTTCAGTAGAGAAGACTAGTAACATAACATAGGTTATACATGTAAAATCAGGCAAATATACATTTTTGTGGAAACCATTTTTGGAGATGCATTCTAGACAAAACCCCAAGGAAAAAAAAAAAAGAAAGTAAATAAAAAGTATTTTTCATTTGTTTCAGGCTCTACCAGTACTTTCTCTGGGGATGGGCACCACCTTTAAACTTAAGTCTTACAAAATTGTTTTGGATCATGGTATTCTTTAGAACAGCTAAGTTGTTCAGAGTAGATCATCATACAATATCGGTGCTACTGTGAACAGAGTTCTCCTACTTCTGCTCATTCACTTTGCATCAGTTTGTATAAATCCTTCTATGTCTTCTCTTATTCACAGATCTAACAGGTACATTTTTCCTTCCTCACCTGATTTACTAATGATATTGATGAAGTCTTCAATGTTGGGTATGAAGAGGAAGTGAGAAACGTTATTCCCTAGGCAAGCAAGAATAGAAATCAGTTTAGCTCTATGGTCCCACCCTTTGAGGAGGTTACCCAGTCAGAAGTCTAGATTATGTCAGACCCTGAGGTACACTCTCTGTAGAGTTCTAGAGCAGTCTCATCTTGCCACTTCCCATCAGAAATCCAAGTAATTTCTTGTCCCTGAGGTTAAATTTTCCCTATCAAATCTATTTATGGGCTATCCCATGGCTATTGTCCCCCTTTGGGTCCATGGGGCAATCTGCCTCATGGTATCTTTCTCCTTACCCCTGCTCCATGTGATGAGGCAGTTCCCCTAAATCCACTATTTTCAACCCTACTTCTCCTTATATCTAACTCTTGTGGGGTGCTAAGTGCCTTTCATGCTAAGCTAAAGGCATGCCCTAACTTCATGAGATGCTCCCTTTCCCCTCAAGGGGAATTGTGAGACAGCTTGGCTTTGTGCTTTCTGTGCTGTGCCATGTAGCTAATAATATCTTGAATTGCACTGCTGATCATTTGAGCCTTCAAGAAATACAGGAATCAAGAAAGGGAAATGTACAATTTCCCTTGAGTTAGAGCATTTTCCCTGGCTGTACCCACTACCTTCAATGTTATCACCTTTTATCTCCCTTTCTTGGCTTTCTTGGCATCTTTAATGCCACAGATAAAATTCCATCTTCTACAGTAAGTCTTCCTTGACCCCCCAAATTCTAGCTCCTTCCCACTGCTTATTACTTCCACTGCATCCTGTACATAGAATGATTCTCCAAAGTTGTTTGCATGTTATTTGCCCCATAACTTAGCTCCTTTAGCACAGAGATGGCCTTTTGCCTTTATGTTTCTCGCATTTACTTAGCTCAGTGCCTGACACATGGTGCCAGAATTTTATTTTATTTTTTTTCTTTTCTTTTCTTTTCTTTTTTATATATTTTCTTTTATTTTATAATAACTTTATATTGACAGAATCCATGCCAGGGTAGTTTTTGTTTTGCAACATTATCCCTTGCACTCGCTTCTGTTCCAATTTTTCCCCTCCCTCCCTCCACCCCCTCCCCTAGATGGCAAGCAGTCCTATATATGTTAGATATGTTGCAGTATATCCTAGATACAGTATATGTTTGCAGAACTGAACAGTTCTCTTGTTGCACAGGGAGAATTGGATTCAGAAGGTAAAAATAACCCGGGAAAAAAACAAAAATGCAAATAATTCACATTCATTTCCCAGTGTTCTTTCTTTGGATGTAGCTGCTTCTGTCCATCATTTATCAATTGAAACTGAGTTAGGTCTCTTTGTCAAAGAAATCCACTTCCATCAGAATACATCTTCATACAATATCGTTGTTGAAGTGTATAATGATCTCCTGGTTCTGCTCATTTCACTTAGCATCAGTTCATGTAAGTCTCTCCAAGCCTCTCTGTATTCATTCTGCTGGTCATTTCTTACAGAACAATAATATTCCATAACCTTCATATACCACAATTTACCCAGCCATTCTCCAATGGATGGGCATCCATTCAATTTCCAGTTTCTAGCCACTACAAACAGGGCTGCCACAAACATTTTGGCACATACAGGTCCCTTTCCTTTCTTTAGTATCTCTTTGGGATATAAGCCCAGAAGTAACACTGCTGGATCAAAGGGTATGCACAGTTTGATAGCTTTTTGGGCATAATTTCAGATTGCCCTCCAGAATGGTTGGATTCGTTCACAACTCCACCAACAATGCATCAGTGCCCCAGTTTTCCCGTATCCCTTCCAACATTCATAATTATTTTTTCCTGTCATCTTAGCCAATCTGACAGGGGTGTAGTGGTATCTCAGAGTTGTCTTAATTTGCATTTCTCTGATCAATAGTGATTTGGAACACTCTTTCATATGAGTGGTAATAGTTTCAATTTCCTCATCTGAAAATTGTCTGTTCGTATCCTTTGACCATTTATCAATTGGAGAATGGCTTGTTTTCTTATTAATTTGAGTCAGTTCTCTATATATTTTGGAAATGAGACCTTTATCAGAACCTTTAACTGTGAAGATGTTTTCCCAGTTTGTTGCTTCCCTTCTAATCTTGTTTGCATTAGTTTTGTTTGTACAAAGGCTTTTGAATTTGATATAATCAAAATTTTCTATTTTGTGATCAGTAATGGTCTCTAGTTCATCTTTGGTCACAAATTTCTTTCCCCTCCTCAAGTCTGAGAGATAAACTATCCTATGTTCCTCTAATTTATTTATAATCTCGTTCTTGGACTCATTTTGATCTTATCTTGGTATATGGTGTTAAGTGTGGGTCCATGCCTAATTTCTGCCATACTAATTTCCAGTTATCCCAGCAGTTTTTATCTGCCGGAATTTTAATGACTGACTCTTCTGGATCCGATTTTCACTAATTGTTTTAAAAAGAAATTTATGAAGTCACATGGTAGAGGAGATTGAGCCAGAAAGCAGGATGTGGCTCCCTTTTGTCCAGGCTCTGGAAGGTTTCCGTTGCCTAATATTCAGTGCAGAATATGCACACATAAATGGGGGGGGGGGCAGATGCACATGTGTGCCTTGGTGGCTCTCTGTCCCTTCTCGCCCGTTCTGATCTCTGTCTCCTCAGACCGGGACAAAAGAGGCTCAGAGCCGCCCTTCCCCCAGACCACCCCGTTCCGCTTCTGCTCTGGGGGCTGTCAGGAATCCAAGTCCCGTTCGAGGACTGGGGCTTTGCAGATGCTGCTGAGCTATTGTGCTCTTCCTTTCAGTGGAGCCCAGGATCCCCCTTCCTTGACCTTTCTTCTTTGCAATGTATTCTCCCCCTCCCAGTTTTTTTTTTTTTTTTTTTTTTGAAGAGCGGCCCCTCAACCACCACAAGCTTAGTCTTCTGCTTCAAGCTCCAGCCGCCTGGCCTTGGGAACCTAGGACCCTGGTCAGCGCCCAAACCATCTCCAAGCGTAAGGTGCACTGTGGTCCCCTTCCCTAGTGGGGCAGGGTATTGAGAGCCGAGAGAAATGACTTGCAGCTGTGGCTTTCACAACTATTCTGGGTCTGAAATCCCAGAGCTCCCTGTGCTATCCTGTACACTGCTCTCTCCTCCCTTCGCCCTATGCTCTGGGAGGAGACCAGCCCCCCCGGTGACGTCACAGGACCGCCCCTTCCCAATCTCCATTTCTGTAAGTCTCTTTTGTCTGGAGATGAGGATGTGCTGGGAGTGGAGCGGATGGAGGTCTGTGCGCCCCTCTTCCAGTTCCCTACTTTTCCGCCTTGACAGCGATCCCCTCCGTTACCCCCATCTTACCCTCATCTTCCGGACGGACCCATCCTGAGGGTCCTGAGGAGCCTAAGCCGCAGTGAGTGAGGTAGGTGTCCCTCCCTGCTCCTGCCTCAGCCCCTCCCTTCCTTCTTGTCTCATTGCAGCCTTTCCATGAAGCCCCTTCCTCCCCAACTGGCTTTTCTTCGTGCCCCGTATGTCGTAAGGGTGGCTACAAGGTCCTGGGAGCATCGACACCTTTGTCTGTCTATGTGTGTGATGTGGAGGTAGCTAAGATCATCCTGGGCGTGTCTGTGTCTTTGTCCGTGTGGAGGAGTGGGTGGGGGTGGGGGGGAGTGTGCGTGGGAGTGCCTGCACCTGCCTGGTGCTTCGTGCCGGCTCAGGGCTCTGTTTGGAAAAATGGGGGTTCGTGGGATGGGTGGGGTGTGGCATACGCAGGCAGAGAGAAACCTTTGGGGACACTCCCTCTCTCCCCTCCTCGGATGGGGAGAAGAGAATTGTTTCATGGCGGCTTCTCTCCTGATGAGGGCTTTGGGAGTATTTTGTCATAAGGCTGTTGAGAGCTTAGATTTCTTCCTCTGAAAATTTTCTGTACTTATCTTTTGACCTAGAGGAGAATGATTCTTAATCCTGGAAATTGGAATCCGTTTCTTCTATATCTTGCATACACAACCACCCATAGAGGTTTTTGCTACAAAGGTCTTTTTCCTCAGGTAAGTGTTTCCCTTCACATTTTAACTTCATTAGGACTTTGGGCAACTTTATAGAAACAGAATTAATCATCTTTTGTTTTCTTGTGATTTTCTCTGTTCCTTGTTCTGTCATAATCTCTTTCCCTATCCATAGATGTGAAAAGTAATCTCTTTGCTCTTCTAATTTGCTATAGATTTTTACATCTAATTCATATATCCATTTGTAGTTTAATGCAATAGTTGGTGTGAGGTGTTCATGAGCTATCAAATTTCTGGAAAACTGCTTTTTCCTTATCCCATTATTGAAAATGAAATAGTGTGTTGTTCCGTGACCCACCACCTGTTCTCTTTGGATTTCCTATACACTAACTAATTTTATTGTGTTTACTTATGTACATCGCACACATTATCTTTTCCATTGATCAATGTTTCAATTTTCACGAAGTTCATATTTTCTGGGCGCCTATGTATTCTACCGGGCATGAAATCAGAGAGAATCATCTTCCTGAGCTCAGGCTTCAGCTACCTACTAACTATGGTACTCTCAGCAAGTCACTTAACCCTGTTTACCTCAGTTCCTCATATATCAAATGAACTACAGAAAGAAATGGCAAATCCTTCCAATATCCTTGCCAAGAAAACCAAAAATAAGGTCAGGAAACAGCAGACAGGACCAAACAACAATTGGTTTCAAAATGTTTGATTTCTTAGTATAGTTTGAGATCTTTTCCTGAAAATTATTAATCCCCAACCCTTCCTTTCCTCCTTCCCTCCATTCATTATGTCCTTGAGATACTTGAGCTCTTTTACAAAAATATTTATTGATGTTTTCTTTTTCTTACATCACAAGGGTATCCCATAGATTCTGCCCTCTCCCAGTGAGTGCCATTGCATGTAACAAATTTCATTTTTTTTTTGTTTAAGGGAGGGAAAAAAAAGGTGAGCCCAGCTGTTGATGCATTTGGGAAAAGCTGTAACACCTGTGGACCTTCCATCTCCTGGAAGAGGTCAGGTGATGGTGTCTTCTCATGTATCCTTTTCAGTCTTTAATGTTTTCTTACAGGTACTTTCCAGGTTTTGCTTTGTCATTCTTTGAATTTAAATTGATTTTCTTTACCAGGTATATATACATATATATGTGTATATATATATATATATATATACACATACATACATAATGTTTTCTTGGCTTTGCCTACTTCACTTTGCATCGTTTCACCGAGACCTTTCTCTGCTTCTCTCTCCTCAACACACTCTTCATTTATTATGACAACATTGTAATATTCCACAACATTTGTTTCCATGCCTTGTCTGGCCATTATCCACTTGAGAACATCTACTTTGTTTCCAATAAATTGCTGTCATAAAAAGGGCTATTATAAATATTTTTTTCCAAAATAAGGGGTTTGTTTTCTTATTGGTGCCTTCTATTATTTGTATTGAAGGCTTGGATATTTTTGTTACTTTCTTTGCATGATTCCAAAATTACATCCCAGAAGGGATGCTCTCCTAATTTGCTTAGGGTGTCTCCCTTTATGTCTAAATCATCTATTTTGGTCTTACCTTGTTGTTTTCATTGTGTTGTTCATCCTTCTTTCTGGAAGAGGACCAATGACATATAGAGGCTCAAGACTTTCAAGTGAATTGCATTTAGGTGAGGCAGAGCTGGGCAAGGTCACCAGTCTCACTCTTTGCTCCAGAGTCAGCTGAGTCCAGTGGCAAGACATAGGTCAGGCAGCCTGGCCATGACCCGTAGACAGTGGGAGATCTTAGTCTGTTTAAGCTAAGGCTTTTCCCATGTCTCACTTGTTCCGAGGAAGCAGCAATTTAGTGATTTAAGGCTAGGTAAGAAATGAGACAAAAGATGCCCTACTTTGCCGACTCGATGATGATGATGATGATGATGTTTGAAGGGAAGACCCTCAGAATTTCTGGCCAAAAGAAACAAACAAAAAGACTGAGTGCTTTACACTCAGTCTGAGCCATTAAAACCGAAAAAATGATCAAGTGAAGCTTAGGCTAACATCTACTATGGGACACTCAGTGAAAGCCAGAGTGATTTGGCTTTGTCAAGTACCTCCATCTGAATTCCAATGAGGTTTATCAAATTCTGTTTTTTTCTAAACTCTCTTTCAAGAAACCATTAATGAACTAGATGGAACAGAAGAGTTCAATATCCCAGTTTGTTTTTCAAATATAAAATAAGTGAGCAAGAGACCAAAGTAATATCCAGCCTCCAGACTCAAAAACATGCTTCGAGGTTAATGGGGCCAAATTTCTATTCCTTTGGACAAACACCTTGGTACATGGTGTAAGGGGTTGAACTACACTTAGTTTCTGCCATACTGCTTTCCAGTTTTCCCCAGAATTTTTTGTAAATAGTATGCTGTTTTTCAAAAAGCAGGGATCTCTGTATTTCTCAATCAGTAGAGTATTATGGTCATTTAATACTGTGTTCTTCTATACCTAAACTATTTCATTAAAACACTACTCTAATTTTTTTTTCTTTTTAATATATTTATTCATTTATTAAAACAGATTAAAAAGTAAAAGAAAAACAAAATAGAAAAATATTGTCATGTGCACAAAAGAACAAGAGAGGACTCAAAATGTGAAATAATAGATTTCGGTTCAAGAAATCATATATAATTAATAGTACATATTTTATTCAGAACTATCCATCTATTCTTTGCTTTCTTTTAGGTTTCGCAATGTACTTTTCACAGTATTCTTTTCCCCCCTTTTTGCCATCGATAGCCCCCAAGAAGGCTACAATTAAGTGCTGATATATTTGTATACAAATACACAAATACGTATGTACATATACACATTTATATAAGTATATGAATAAATGTATCTAGACCTGTATGATCAAACTCACATATACGTATACATTTATGTATATCTATGTAAGACTGTGCCATGCTTGTTTGTTCTCTGTTTCTCTGAAATTGGACATCATCCATCATGAGTTCAAGTCTTTTTTTTTTCTAAATCTACCAACTTGTTTCCTACATCATGACAATATTTTGTTTTATTATTTCTTGGTCTCTCATAACTTCACTGACTTCCCCTTGCCAAATTCTGAGTTTCAAAGAGTCACTTCCTTCTTTAAAATTCTGGCTCTCTTAGGTGACTCAGTGGATAGAGCACAAGACCTGAAGTCAGGAGGACCCAAGTGCAAATCTGGCCTCAGATACTTAACACTCCCTAGCTCTGTGACCCTGAGCAAATCACTTAACCCCAATTGCCTCAGCAAAAAACAAACAAAGGAAAAAAACCCTCTGGATCACCCTTTCAAATTGGTTGACTTTCTTTTAATAATCCTCTGTATTTTGTTGGATTCTTGTTATTTTTTTTTTTAGTTTTTCCTCAATCTCTCTCATTTGATTTTTAAAGTCCTCTTTGAATTCTTCTACAAATTCTTTTTGGACAGTAGCCATTTATCATTACCCTTTGGGGTAAGGAAAGCTTTTCCCTCTCAGTATCCCCCTCTAATGATAGATTCTAATCTTTCCGATTTCTATAGTTGGATTGTTTCTCCTTTCTTTGTTCTTTTTGAAAATAAGAAACAGTAATTGTGTCATCACCTAGATCTGAGAGGGGGAGCTGGGGCCTCTGTCTCTGGATCTTCTTTCAGGTTTCCCCTCTGACTTGGAACCCAAAACCCAAGAACTCCACCATCCCGTCAGCCAGCCAGCAGCTACCCTGTGCCCCTGCTTCTGCCCTCAGGGGGCGTGTGCTTTTCCCTTCCCTCCTTCCTGGCCTCAGACACCCACATGCTGTCCCAGGAAGTAAAAGTCCCCTTGATTGGGGCTGAGGCCACCTGGAACCCAGCAAGCCCCAGGGATTTTTTCAGGGGAGCTGGCCTGGAGATGTTTATACTGCTTAATCCTCCAAACTGGGATTCTTCTTCTGGACTTCTCTGGTTGTCCTAGGATACCCTTATTCTCCCCCAAGTTTTATGTTTTTGTCACTTGTCTATATTAGCTCAGCAGTTCAATTTTCTTTTGTTGGTGAATGTTCTGACCTATTCTGCCATCTTCCCACACTCTTCCCCAGGCGTTGTTTTCTTCATTGAATTTTTGCTCCTCCTTTTCCATCTGGCAAATTCTACTTTTTAAGTTTGTATTCATCGGTGAATTTTGGTATATGTCTGTCCAAATTTTTGTGTTTTTTTAAACAAAATGTTAACTTTTCTTGTTAATATCTCTCATTTCTCCTGCACATTTTTCTTTTACTTCTCTTACATATTTTAAAACTGCTTTTGGAGTCCTTTCAGTAGGTCTGTTTTTGCCTGAGACCAATTCCTGCATATATCAATTTGAGGCTTCACATGTAGACGTTCTGGCATCATTATGATCATCTGATTTTGTGTTTTGATCTTCCCTGACACCACAGTAGCTTCCTACAGTCAGGCAATTAGTTTGGTGCAGTTTTCCAGCCTATGTTGTCACTTTGAAAGTGGAGCTTTGCTCTTGGGGTATAGTGGGCACTGTCCCAAGTTTTTTAAATTGAGAGTAAGGAGCTTGGGCCTTGGCTTGCTGCTTCTCAAGGCCTTGCCTCTAGACTTCCCAAGTGTGCCCATTAACCAGCTGATTCATGAATCCCCACTTGTAACATGAAACATTTCAGGGGGACCTTCCACAGCTACCCCATCTCATACAAACCCAACACATAAGATGAAACACACCACAGATGCTCAACATTTGTTGATTTAATTTTATACCTGTGAATGGAGGCAAAATCTAGTTGAAATGAATATTAAAGCTAATCCAGGAGCATGTGTGTGTGTTTGTGAGGAAGAGAGAGAAATACAGAGAGAGAAAGAGAGAGGGAGAGAGAGAGAGAGAGAGATTTGACTTGTTAGAGTCAGGGAAAGTGGGAGTCCAAGCCTCATAGGTTACAGGGACCCTTAAAAGATATCCCACTGCTTCATAAGCCAACCTCTTGCTCTGTTCTCCAGTGCGTAGAATCAGAAACAACTGAGTTCAAATCCCGCCTCCCATACTTACAAATTGTGTGACCCTTATCAAGTCTTAACAAGTCTCCCCCATTTTGGTGCCAGCCTGGGCTAATTAAACTCAATGCTGAGATGGTTTTCCCGAGTCTCTCCTATCTATATTTGAGAGGAAACAACCTTGGAAGGACACAGACTAGCCAAGGAATGGCCCAAATTAGAGTACGCCACAATGGGAAGGTAGTGGATTCCACAGGAAGAAGCAGACCTCAGCAGCATGGAATATATCTTTCAGTTTCTCAGGATTACTGGGGCAAATTGTGTTGTATAAGAAAATGTACACACGAGACCACCCCTGTGACTGTTACAGGAGAGACTGATAGAACCCCAAATATGCACTGGGCCAGGGAAGCTATTAGCTAGGAGCAGGACACCAAAGGTGAAAAGCCAGAGTGACTGGCGATCAAGAACAAGTTTTCCTTTGGGTTACTTGGAACTTTTCTTCCTATTTACATTAAAGGTAGTTTGCATTCTGTGTGGAATTTAGGTCCTGCTGATATTCCCTTGCATCTACCACACAAAGACATTTGGGAAGGTCCTATCTCAGGCAGAACAGCTAGAGTTTTTCCGCAGGGCAGATGGTGACTTTAGAAGGGACGGAGAACCTGCAGAACTTCAGTGCACTGGCAATGAGCTCTTTCTTTATCCTTCCCTGGCTGCATGGCATCCTCCTCAACAATGGCTTCACAGCAGTTTTCTGGGGATTCCATCTAGGTGGTTCAAGGGTAAGAGCCCTGGGCCTGGAGTCAGGAAGACCTCTGCTCAAAGCCAGCCTCAGGCACTTAGTAAGCATGTGACCTTGGGCAAGGACAAGTCAGAGTTTCCAAGTCAAGCATTCCTTGCTCTTTCTGCCTCTTCAGTAAGACTGACTACCCATCTGACTGGGTCCCTGATCTTAGAGTTGTCTGAGGCGCTAAGAGGTCAGATGCCGTGACCGTGGTCAGGCTGCTGGCATGGGTCGAAAGCAAGATTGCAGCCTTCCTGACTTTGAAACTGGCCCTCTAGCCTTAGTTCTTAAGACACAGTTCAAGCATCAACTACATCATGAAGCCTTTCTTGATTCCAACTGCTATAAGCCTTGCTCCCAGACTCCGTGCATTTTGCATTTGTATTTATTCTTCATGTACATTTATACATTTTCTGTCTTGTTAGAACCTAAGCTTGTCTTGTTAGGGACTGTGTCTTTAAGAGTGTTTGCATCTCCAGAACCTAGCACTATGATGTGCATGTGCTTGTTGTTTGTTACTTAGCCCATGTGCCTTTGTATGTGCCCAGCACATTGGAGGAGTAAATCCATAGCTCTTGACTGAATGAATACATTAATGAGTTGGAGGTTTAAGCTAAAATAATTATTAGTGATTACAGTTATTCATAATTTTCCTCAGGTGTCAGTTTATTCTTTCATTTATCATAGCTAAACCATGTATTCTCTTATAGTTCAATTTACTCTGTGGTATGAGGTATTGATCTTCTATCAAAATTCTGCCAAACTGCTTTAGATTTATGCCATCTATTTTTACCAACTATAGATAGTTCTCGCTTTCTGTAAGTGGACTGTTGGGTAAAGCTTTAGTGGAGCAATTTTAAAGTAAAGTGAATTTACCCCCAGACTTGGCTTCAAGGGAGAAAAGGAGACAGGAAGGGAGTCATGAGTCTGGGAAGGGTGGGGGTCAGGAGATGATTCAAGGACACATGGACCTCGGGCACTGAGAAGCAAGAGCAGGCTTGGGACCAGGCAGGTGTAGCCAGCCACCACCCCACAAAGGAGAGGACAGGTAACATGTGGACTGAGGAAAGACACATGACACCTGAGCGTGGATGGACAGGAGACACACAAGCAGATGCCAGACCGGAGGATAAGTGGGCAGAGCCACCAAAAGGCTCCCCTCTTAGTGCTGGAGGTCTCAAGCCAAGCCCAGATGCTGAAGCTGCAGAGGTGGAAGGAATCACGCTGCATGAAAAATCCTTTTTGTTCCTCCTCCCTACTTTTTCATTAATACATTATAGATAAAAATATGCAAGGCTGTTTTCTGTTTCTTACATCACAGTATCCCACGTATCCCTCCCTCTCCTTGTGCCTCCTGAGAGTCATGCCATGTGATGAATGGTATTTTGTGTTTTAGGAATGAAAAAAATCAACACAACTATATAATCCAGAGAGGAAAAGATATTTGTGGTAGGAGATAATCTTTCTGGGAACATTCCTATTCCTGGAGGATCGCTGTCTCTCGAAGCACTTCTGATCTCTAAACATGACTGAAACGATACCTTCTATGGGAGATAATCTTTCTGCAAACACTCCTCTTTCTGGAGCTTCTTCTTTCTTAAAGCACTTCTAATCTCTGAATATTCAGAGGAAAAGACACTTGTGGTAGGAGATAATCTTTCTGGAAGCATTCCCATTTCTGCAGGCTCACTGTCTCTCGAAGCACTTCTGATCTCTAAAATGACTGAAACGGTACCTTCTATTGGAGATAATCTTTCTGCGAACACTCCTCTTTCTGGAGCTTCTTCTTTCTTAAAGCACTTCTAATCTCTGAATATTCAGAGGAAAAGACACTTGTGGATGGAGGAGATAATCTTTCTGGAAGCATTCCCATTTCTGCAGGCTCACTCTCTCTCGAAGCACTTCTGAGCTCTAAACATGACTGAAACGATACCTTCTATGGGAGATAATCTTTCTGTGAACACTCCTCTTTCTGGAGCTTCTTCTTTCTTAAAGCACTTCTAATCTCTGAATATTCAGAGGAAAAGACACTTGTGGATGGAGGAGATAATCTTTCTGGAAGCATTCCCATTTCTGCAGGCTCACTCTCTCTCGAAGCACTTCTGAGCTCTAAACATGACTGAAACGATACCTTCTATGGGAGATAATCTTTCTGCGAACACTCCTCTTTCTGGAGCTTCTTCTTTCTTAAAGCACTTCTAATCTCTGAATATTCAGAGGAAAAGACACTTGTGGTAGGAGATAATCTTTCTGGAAGCACTCCTCTTTCTGGAGCTTCGTTCTGGGTTGAAGAACTTCTGATCTCTGAAGATTCTGAGGAAAAGACACTTGTGGATGGAGGAGATAATCTTTCTGAGAACCTTTCAATTACTACTGGCTTACTCTCAGGGGAAGCACATCTAACATCAGAATATTCTGTGGATGAAATGCTGATGGGTGAAGACATACTCTATGAGAACCTTTTAGTTACTACTACTCTCAGAACTCAGAGGAAAAGACAATTGTGGAGGAAGACACTCTCTCTGGGAACATTGTGGTGTAAGAGAGAGACTGGGAAGGCCTTCTGGGCAAAGAAACCAACCTTTGAGAGAAACAATGGTGGGCTCTATGGTCCGTCCAGTACGGTCTGAGACCTCACCTTGTTTCCCTTTGCCCAGAGAGGCTTTCCAGTTTCTGTCTTACACCCGTTACTTCAGGATTGCTCTCTATGGAAACACATCTAGACTGACATCACTCAGCGGACAAGATCTCTGTGGCAGGAGACACTCGTTCTGGCAACATCCCACTTACTACGGGCTTCCTCTCTGGGGAAGCACAGCAAGAGAAAAATTGGACATTTAATGAAATAGAGGCCGCTGAAGCATTCCTGATGAAAAGACAAGCGCTGAGAAGAAAATCTGACTTTCAAATTGAAGACTCAAAAGCAGCATTCAAAGGTAAATATGATAGAGGCCTCTCAAGTAACTCATTATTGATACACTCTGTACTCTTCTAAAAGGGAAGATGATAACCATATCTCCTAAGAACTTTATCTTTGCTAGGCAGGTAGAAGCATTGGACCTAGAAAGAGGTTTTGGAACTGAACCATCTGGATGGGGATGATGTAAAATAGATAGGTGAGAAATATGGATGCCCTGGGAGATGCTAGAAGGGAGATAAATAATGGAGGAAATGATCCCATACAATAAGCATTCAAGGAAGAGCTTCTGCCTTGGAGTGGAAAATGATGATGAGGAGAGTGACCAATTCTTGAACCTCCCTCACATCTCAATTGGTTGAAAGAGGGGAAATATCTATATCTGTATTTATATGTACTTCTTCCATGGGTCAAAAAAAAATCTATTTTACCCTAAAGGTAAGTAGGCAAATGGGAGAGGAGAAAGAAAAAGTGGTGATAAACATTGGGCAGTTAAAAGAATGCAGTAGTCATGTGCAAAATAGAAACTAGCGGAGGAATGGAATAAAAAGAGAGAAAGAAGGAAAAACAGAATCAGCTACAACATGACTGTGTTAATGGGATGAAAAAAAGCAAGAGGGCAGTAAAATGAATTAGAAACCAGACTTCAGACTGTGTTTGTTTTTTCTTTCTTTATTTGTATTTTGAATAGAAATATATTTGAAAGAAAGAGAGAGCCAGAGTTAAAATAGAGGGCTAAAGCAGAAACTTTTATACCTCATATGAAAGATAAAATATAAAGAAAGCAATCATGACATCAGCAAAAAATGCAGAGCAAAATTAGGCCTCAGGGGAAGGGATTAGTGTGCAACCTAATTCTTGTTTAGGGGAACCACAGTCAATTCAGTATGAAAAGAGGATTCAAATTCTTAAAGGAAAAGTTAAATTCATTACAGGAAGAAATAGACAATCAAACTATAGTGGCAGGGGACTTCAACTTTTCCTGTGTGACCTAGACAAATACAACCATAAAATAAATAAGAAAAAAGTGCAGGAAAGTAATAAAATTTAGATGACTTAGAAAACTTAAATATAAAAGACCTCTAGAGAAAACTCAATAGAAGCTGAATGTACTACAGACAGATGTTGCTTTATTTCAATTCTTATTATGCAAATTGGATTTTATGCCAGGAATTCTCCCAAACCACCTCTATACTGGGATCTCATTCAGCTCCTGCCCTTCAATTCGGGTACTCTGTGGCCTCCTATCACCAATGCCCCCCCCAAAACCTTTAAAAACCCTTCTCCAGCAGAAAGCAGAACAGACCTGCAGAGAGACAGCCACCACCACTGATGGATCTGGGCTTGCCTTAAGACCTCCAGTACTGATGCAGGACAACCCACCCACCTGAGAGTCTGGCCCCTGCATTTGGGTGTTTTGTCCATCATTGGAGCACCACGTCTGTGCCATGCCACAGGTTTCTATGTCTGTGCTTCCTGACATGTTCTTCCTATCAGTTCCAGCCAGGCTCTCCCGGGGCTGGCCCCTGCAAGAAAGTGTTTCTCCTGCACTTGATTCTTTGTATCTAGCCTTTATGTGTCATTGACCCATGTGCTGGCTCCACAGGGGCAGTCTCCTTCCTGCCTCCCTTGTAGCTTTTTACACATCCGTGGGTAAAATCACATTATGTAAAGGATCTGCAGAATGATTCATTGAAAAAAGTTATGGACTATGTTGTCGTTTCTTCCCCCCCGCCCCCCCACAAACTTCTCCCTAAGTTTTTCGATTTAGCTGCATTGATTTAGTTTGTGGAAAACCTTTTTAATTTTATGTGAGCCAGATTGTCCATGTTGCTTCTTTTGAACCTGACTGTCGTTTGCTTGGTCATGATTTCTTTCCCATCTTCTGTGCTTCTCTGTTTATGATATTAGTCAGTATGTCCAAGGAATATACCCATTTTCAGTTTCACTCTGTCTTTTCTGTGAAAACTTTTTCCAACCTAAGATTCTGTTACACTACTTGCTAATTTTCCTAGCAGCTTTTATCGAATTGTGAATTTTTCCATAGCTGGGATTATTAGCTTTTTCAAACAAATGGATGATGTGCTCTTTTGCTCTTGTATGTTGTGTGCCTTATGTGTTTCTATGGTCAGTCTTTCTGTTTCTTACTCAATAATATATTTGTAATGATACTGGCTTGCTAATGTAGTTTTATGATCTGGTACTGCTATGCCCCTTTCCTCCCCAATTTTTCCATTAATTTTCTTGATAGTCTTAATTTTTGTTCATCCAGACGAATTGTGTTATCCTTTTTTAATGTTCTCAAGAGATTCTCTGGTATTTTGATTTGTATTGCATTGTGTTAGTAAATTAATATAGGCAGCGTTATCATTTTTGGCCTGGCGATGAACAATTCATATTTCTCCACTTATCTAGAGCTGCTTTTATTTGTGTAAAAAGTGACCTGAGTTCATGGTATTGCTATCTATGTTTTGGCAGGTGGACTTCTACTTATTTCATACTATAAATAATGTCAATGGAATTTGTCTTTTTATACCTTTCTGTTAGATTTTATTGATAATTTATATGATACTGATAACTTGCTTGGGTTCATTTACACTCTCCTGTCTTGCTGATATTGGTAAACATTTCATTTAAGTTTTCATTGATTCTGTAGCTTTCTCTAAGGAAACAATCATATCATCTGTAAAAAACATTTTTTAATTTATTGTTTGCCTCTTTGCTGTTTATACTTTCCATTTCTTTTCTTTTGAGTTACTGCTATAGCAAGCATTTCTGGTACAGTATGGAACTATAGTGATGACCATGAATATCTGTAATGTCTCCAAAAGAAAAACTTTTGATTCTTATTGAAAATTATTTAATTGCAAGGTCAGCAGATTACCATTAAATAAGGTCAGCTAAGACCTCAGTGGTGTATGATAAACTGGAAGGTCACAGAGCTTATTTTATAACAGAAAATGAGGCATGATTCATCAATTTTACAGAGGTCTAGGGAGATTGACAACAGTCAGCTGCTGGACATGTCAGGAGTGTAATGAGGAGATTTTAGGGAAAGGTAACTGTTCAATTTAATACTTCATTGGCTTAGAATTTATTTTATCGTTCTGTGAATTTTTTTGAAAAGTCTTCTTCAGTGTTTCTTTAAGGATTTCTGCTATGGATCTGTTTAGCTCACTGAAAAGGAGTCACTTACTAAAAATGGTTATTTTATTTCTTTTAAGATATATTTAGGCTCATTCTAACTTATCTACTATTACAGCTTATTAAAAGATTCATTCAGTGAATCTAATTGGAAATTAAGACTTAAAGAATATTTATCCTAGCTTAGGTCTTCAAAAGGAAAGGAAACCTCAAACCTGATACTAAAGTAAGTCCATGTTATCAATATTAATTGATTTAGAGATTATCCTTTTCACATCCTCTCTTTACTTTTGTTTTTATTGCAAACTCTTCTGTCTTGCCTCTATTACAAATAACACTAGTTCTTTATTTTAGACAGATAATATTTACTGGTTTAGGAAAGCCCCATTTATTCCTATGTTTCTTGTGTTTTGCATAGTAATAGGTTTTGTATTTTGGTGGTTTAAAATTTTTGCATCAATATTCATTATAGAATTTGGTCTCTACTTTTGTTTCTGTATGGCTTGCATCAAGGCAATATTTATATGATATAATGCATTTGGTAGGACCCAGTCATTGTCTGTTTCTTGAACCATTTAGACGGGTTGGAATTAATTGTATTTACATGGTTCTAAGAAGTTGCTTTTAAATCCGTTTTGTCCTCAGGGTTCACTTAGAAAGAACATTGGGGAAGATTTAATAGCATCACTAACTCCCATATTAGATTAAAAAAAAAATCCAAAGTCTTTTGTGATCCCAGCACTGACCAAGTTGGGGCCACAGATATAAAGCTAGATAACTAAAGTTGTGAAACTGCTAAAAAAAAAAAAAAACACCTTAACAGATTCTGGAGATTTTGCTATCACTCATTAAGGAGATTGGCAATGAGTCATTTTAACATTGCAGGTAAGAGCTCCTGAGCCTATGGGGGAGTTCCCATTGTGAAACATCTTTGTAATTTCTGAGATACCAGCCTGAAGAATTTCTATTAAGCTAAAATAAGGATGACATCTTATAAAAGTTTAAAAAGTTTTTAAAAGCAGTTGACAAATTAAGATCATCATAGCCAATGTTCCTCTGTTTCCTCATTTTCTCAGATCAGATTAAGAAAAGAGAATGCTGGAGAATTGTAGGAAAACTTGAATTCTGCCTCATCTGGCAGAAAAGGGGAGGCAGCAACTGCAGCGGGGCCCTAGAAACCCTGGCCCAGCATCTCCCCAAACCAGCAGCTACAGATGGGGTTGGGGGGAGGGTCAGGCCCGAAGGCCAGCACTCTCTGAGCCCTAACATTTATCTCAATCCACTAATCCATCTAGGTGTCCCTGCTTATAAATTGCGGGAGTTACAGCTAAGCCAACGTGTCTGTTTTTTATGAACATTGTAAGATGCTTAATTCAGATATTTGTCCTTCTTGCCATAGCGTTAAATGTAAAATTGGTGACTGCTGCTTATTCTGAGCACTTGGCTGTAGGTATGAAAGTATGCTCCCCAATTAATGTATGCCCCCAGCCCTTGCCAGGATGGGGGAGGTGTCACAGAGCAGAGCCAACAGCAGGCCTGAGGCTAGAGGGGATGTGCCTGGGGGGGCAAGAAGCTCAGCCCCTTCTCTGGGTCTTTGTCTATTCCCCTCAATTTGTAAACTTGCTAAGGTCCTTGACACCATGTTGTGAGAGGGTATATAGGCCATCAGCCCTGGAAATACTTGTTATGGCTGAACAAAGTCCCAAACAAGGAGCGGGATTAATGAGAATCTACAGATCTTTTTATGATACAGAAGAGTTTTCTAATGACTGGGCTTTATGCCAGGATTAGTTTAAGGATGAGAAGAAAACCAAGTGAAAAATGTTAAGTGAAATTTTTACGTAGGAGCATGCTGGCAAACCTTGTCATTGTCACAAGGCTAACTTAATGGGTTGTACTGAGTCACCTTACAGAGGTTCCCACTGTTTAAAGAGATGTGGGGAAGAGGAGTCTAAGTTTAGAAACTGGTGCTAAGGGAAGTGAGCAGAAGCAAGAGAACACTGTACACAGTATCAACAAGGTTATGTGATGATCAACTGGGAGGGACTTGGCTCTTTTCAACACTGAGGTGATTCCAGGCGATTCCAATAAGCTTGGGATGGCAGGGGCCATCTGCATCCAGAGAGAGGACTACAAAGGCTGACTGTAGAGCAGAGGAGCACAGTATTTTTCACCTGTGTTGTTGTTGTTTGGTTTCTTGTTTTTGTTTTTCTTTTTCTCAATTTTTTCCTTTTCATGTCATTTCTTGTGTGTGTGCAACATGATGAGTATGTTTATAACAATGACACATGTTCAACTTATATCAGATTGCCGGCTGTCTTAGGGAGGATAGAGAGAAACATTTGAAACGCAAGGTTTTCTGAAGGTGAATGTTGGAAACTATCTTTGCATGTCCTTGGAAAAATAAAACAGGATAAAAAGTGTTTTCTGTAATGGTCGAACTGAAAACCATCTTTTAGATATCACACTATGTTGTGGGTTTTCTGTGATTAGTCTCGCAGTGTTACCTATGGAAGCTTACGGGCAATAAGTGTTATTTCGGGTATGTGATGTTTGAGAGCTGAAGCCCCGAGAATGAAACTTGCTATTGGAGACAGAATCTCTTAGGACTCGCTGATGCTGCTTTGAGCTCTGAATTCAGGTATGATTGTCTGATGGCCCATCAAGCCAGTCAGTCCTCATTGGAAAGAGCTGTCACAGCCTACTCAGAGGGGAGTGATCCTGCACACTCAGAGGTGGAGGTCTGCATCTGGCAAAAGCTGAGAGGACAAGCTTTGGCTTCATTATTGTGAGAACTTCCCATCCTGTTTCCCAGCTGTGTTCTTTGACTCGGAAGGTCTCCCAATTTACTTTTCCCGAGTCTGTGTATGAGATAGAATGGTGACCACATGATTGCTTGTAGACTGTGACTCTTACCTCAAGTCCAACAGACCCAAGAATGCTTTATTCCGACAGCCGTGTGCCTTTAGACTTAAGCCAGAAGGACCAGTTTGATACTGTTATAATCGTGTTCTTGCTTTTCCTTTTATAGCAGTTTTCCATAATGAGAGCAAGTGATCAGTAGAAAAAATGAGCACAAATGTAAGTATGTAGGATATTGCTGTTTTCAGTCCTAAAATATGGAGTCATAATAAACTGACCAGTCAGGAAATGTGTGTGTGTGTGTGTGTGTGTGTGTGTGTGTGTGTGTGTGTGTGTGTGTAATTTCTATGAAACAAAGTCCTTAAATGTTTCAAAATGTTATAAGAATAATCGGGTCTTTATATTGTAAGACCTGGCTGTTATTCTCTTGATTATTGAAACTACATCAGAGATGTTGCTGGCGTGGTTTGTAGAAGAGAAGAGAATTTCAGTGCAGTTTTGTACAGGATATTTCCCACAGGTGACCTCTCCCCCTCCAGAGCCCACTTCACTCCTGGGTTCGGTGCTTCTTCTCCTTGCTTCCCTGTTGCCACGCATTTGGTCAGCCTCACTATGTCTGATGCTGTGGTGAAAAAGGAGCACATTCTTTTTTTTTTTTTTCCATGATAGCTTTTTATTTACAAGATATATGCATGGGAAATTTTTCAGCATTGACAACTACAAAACCTTTTGTTCCAATTTTTCCTGCTTCACTTTAGACCACCTCTTTGCTTCTGAAGGGGGTCTCTGTGCTCTGGCCAATACTTCCTGGTGCGTTGTCATCCACCCCTCCAACAAATTGCACTATGGGCTGACCGATCCTCAAGAAGGTCAGTGGGATACTTGACCTTCCTCAGCAGCTACATTCAAAGGGTTTGGGGACAAGCTCCGGGGGAATTTACTGTCCTCTCTAGTGATGCTTTCCTAATTAATATTTTGTTTTTGATTTAGTCCTTGCATTTTAATAAGTTTTGTGTCTTTCAGACAAGTGTTAATCAGATTTCAGAGGGCCCTACAGGACAGCTATCTGTCAGCACCTCAGCCTTTGGATGCTGCTCCTCCCACCTGTGAAAGCTGCTCCTCCCACCTGTGGATGCTGCTCCTCCCACCTGTGGATGCTGCTCCTCCCACCTGTGGATGCTGCTCCTCCCACCTGTGGATGCTGCTCCTCCCACCTGTGGATGCTGCTCCTCCCACCTGTGGATGCTGCTCCTCCCACCTGTGGATGCTGCTCCTCCCACCTGTGGAAGGTGCTGGGCTGCAATTCCCATCCAGCTCCACTCACTCATGACTAAGCCTTTAAGCAGGAGCAGGTCTATGCCCCTTATCAGCTGGAAACAGTTATGGAAAATGAGACATTCATTCCTGGCCCCAAAGGGATTTGGGTCACAGGTCTTTGAGGGGAATCATGGAGTGTTTGCTGCTGCCGCAGCCCCAGCAGTTCTACCACTTTCTCTCAGAGACTTCATTGGAATAAAAGGACCCTTTGCTTTTTCCATGTATAAGGTGCTGCCCCCGCTCCGGAACAAAAGGGTTTTTACCCTTTTCACAGGGACCTTGCTCATGCATGCCCGACCTGGGATTGTAAAAGAAGTGCAAAATCTACTGAGCTCATCCAACTTGCTGCCAAATTCTCCTATTTTTTGCTTCCTTTCCCTTCTCTGAATAAACCCTCACATCACTCTGCTGGGTGTCCCCACCCCCTTAAAGAGGAGGTTCCCAGTGTGGTTTACCCTTTACTTAAGCAAATGGCCAAATCAGTGTCTTTGCTTGATTTGAGGTGGTTTGAGCCTGACTTCTTTCAGAGAAGCTACCAGAAACCATTGCCCAGCACCCCCGATCTTCAGTGTACCCCAGCGTTGAGTCTTTTCTCACAAAAGGTCCCAACTTCCTCCTTACTAAATGTGAGTCCCACTAGGGCACTGTGCCTGATTTATGGCATCATAATAAAACGTTTTGCCCCTTGAATCTGCGGCGCCTGAGCCTGTGAGTTCTTTCCGCATGACGGCCGGCCTTTATGACTTCTTTTACCTCATCAGTTCCTGGCAAATAGGGAGGGCATGATGCGAACAAGCGTGCCAAGGCCTCCCCAGAGGCTCGGGGCTGGAGCCAGTAGGAAGAGCATTGCTGTGGCCAGGGGCACAGGGGCACGTCAATGCCAAAGGCTCGGGTGTTAGAGAATGCCGGCCAGGAGGGCGTTAGAGCATGAATCCCAGGGGGAGGCAGGGAAACTCGTGGGGTAGAGAGCTTCCAGGCTGGGGATTGAGCCACGGCGACCCTGCAGGGGAGCAAAGGTCAGGCTGGAAACCCCAGCCTGGGCTGGGACTTGAATAGAAGGCTTGGCCATTGCCGTTCCCGAAGACGCAGGTCAGAGGTCTGGCTCCTGATTTGGCAGGCAGGCTCCTGCACCCCACTTGTCAGAGGGAGCATTTGTCGTGTTCTACAAAATCTGGGGCCAGAGGGGCCTTCAGGAAGCAAAGTTTTCCTGTTTCCTCTTCCTCACACAAGATACTTGATTACCCATGTACATATCACTGCAAAGGCTGTCTCCCATGACTCCTACAAAGTAGGCATCTAATGAATGCTCACTGATCAATTAATTGACCTTCAAGAACATAGCACACTCTTTCCCTGACACGTGGTCTCTGCAGTTTCTGAAATATTTAGACTTGGGTCAAGAAAACCATTCTAGAAACTCCAGTATCTCCCCTGTACACCTGGAATTAAACAGAGACTCCAGTCATTGACTTTTAAAGATCTTGAGAATTTAGCTATATGCTACTTGGTTAGTTATATACTGTTCTCTTCCATGGGTTTTACTGTAATTGCCTGCTTATTTTTGATTTCACATGACTCTTCATTTCCAGAAATCCTTTACGACTGGCACAATGTGCCTGGCGCATAGTAGGTGATCGATACATGTCTGCTGAATTGAATGAGATTGAAAGTATATGCATATTAAAAGCTAGTTCACCAATTACTTGCCTTTGAGGAACATTACGTGTCTTCTTTCACTGACATCTTGTGTTCAAACAGGATACTGCAATGCATTTTAAAATTTAGGACAGGGAAAAATACTAAGGACATCCTATTATGCCTATTTCTTAATATTACACTTAGATGAATTCCACAGTGTAATTGTATTTATTTCAACCTGTGGGACAGTTTTCTCCAGGTTAAATGGCAAAGAAGGGCGATAACTGAAGTGAGTAACGAATTCCTTCAGTGTGCATAGGAAATGAAGCCAAATCATCCATATTGAAATGACCCAACAAAGTTCATATGGAAAAACAAAAGGTCAAGAATTTCAAGGGAATTAATGAAAAAAATCAAATGAAGGTGGCCTAGCTGAACCAGATCTAAAATTATATTATAGAGCAGCAGTTACCAAAACCATTTGGTATTGACTAAGGAATAGATTAGTTCATCAGTGGAGTAAGTTAGGTTCAAAGGACAAAACAGTCAAGGACTATAGCAGTCTAGTGTTGGACAAACCCAGAGACCCCAGTAGAACTTACTGTTTGACAAAAATTGCTGGGAAAATTGGAAACTGGTATGGCAGAAACTAGGCATCGACCCACACTTAACACCGTACACCAAGATAAGGTCAAAATGGGTTCATGCTCTAGGCATAAAGAAGGAGATTATAAATAAATGAGAGGAACACAGGATAATTTCCCTCTCAGACCTGTGGAAGAGGAAGGAATTTGTGACCCCAAAAGAACTAGAGATCATTATTGACCACAAAATAGAAAATTTTGATTGTATCAACCTGAAAAGTTTTTGTACAAACAAAACTAATGCAGACAAGATTAGAAGGGAAGTAATAAACTGGGAAAACATTTTTACAGTCAAAGGTTCTAATAAAGGCCTCATTTCCAAAATATATAGAGAATTGACTCTAATTTATAAGAAATCAAGCCATTCTCCAATTGATAAATGGTCAAAGGAGATGAACAGACAATTCTCAGATGAAGAAATTGAAACTATCTCTAGCCATATGCAAAAATGCTCCAAGTTATTATTAATCAGAGAAATGCAAATTAAGACAACTCTGAGATAGCACTACCCACCTGTCAGACTGGCTAGAATGACAGGGAAAGATAATGCAGAATGTTGGGGGAGATATGGGAAAACAGGGACACTGATACATTGTTGGTGGAACTGTGAATACATCCAACCATTCTGGAGAGCAGTTTGGAACTATGCTCAAAAAGTTATCAAACTGTGCATACCCTTTGATCCAGCGGTGCTACTACTGGGCTTATACCCCAAAGAGATAGTAAAGAAGGGAAAGGGACCTGTATGTGCCAAAATGTTTGTGGCTGCCCTCTTTGTAGTGGCCAGAAACTGGAAACTGAGTGGATGCCCCTCCATTGGAGAATGGCTGAATAAATTGCGGTACATGAATATTATGGAATATTATTGTTCTGTAAGAAATGAACAACAGGATGATTTCAGAAAGGCCTGGAGAGACTTTCGTGAACTGATGCTGAGTGAAACGAGCAGGGCCAGGAGATCCTTATATACTTAAATAATAATACTATATGATGATCAATTCTGATGGATCTGGCCATCTTCAGCAATGAGATGACCCAAATCAGTTCCAATGGAGCAGTAATGAACTGAACCAGCTACGCCCAGCAAAAGAACTCTGGGAGATGACTAAGAATCATTACATTGAATTCCCAATCCCTGTATTTTTGCCTGTCTGCATTTTGGATTTCTTTCACAGGCTAATTGTACAATATTTCAGAGTCCGATTGTTTTGTACAGCAAAATGAGGGTTTGGTCATGTATATTTATTGTGTATCTAATTTACACTTTAATATATTGAACATCTCCTGGTCATCCTGCAATCTAGGGGAGTGGGGGGAAGGAGGGGAACAATTGGGAACAAAAGGTTTGACAATTTTGTCTATGATTTGCTGTTTCACCCAATCATTCTTTAGTATAAGATTATTTAGTTTCCAATTATTTTTTGGTCTACTTTCCCCTGGCTTTTTGTTGAATGTAATTTTCATTGCATCCTGGCCTGAAAAGGATGCATTTACTATTTCTGCCTTACTGCATTTAAATTTGAAGTTTTTATGTCCTAATATATGGTCAATTTTTGTATAGGTTCCATGAACTGCTGAAAAGAAAGTGCACTCCTTTCTGTCTCCATTACATTTTCTCCAGAGATCTGTTAAGCCAGAACTTAACAAAAAGTTTGATCTACAAATATAGAACTCAAGAGAAATCTAAAAAGGTAAAGATTAATCTTGGGAACTATATTTCTGATATAAAGATGTATAAAGAATACATGTATACCTTGTTCTAGAAAGTAGATGTGTAAAGGACATTGTACCAGAAAAAGGGTAAAGTGGGGGTACTACATCTCATGAAGAGGCAAAGGAAACCTATTATATCCGAGAGAAAGAATGGAGGGGGATGAATATAGTGGGTATCTTACTGCCTTCAGAACTGGCTTTAAGAGAAAAATTTTAGACATATTCAATTTATGGTGAAACTTCTCCCACCTCATTGAAAAGTGAGAAGGGAAAAGTGAAAAGGGAAGGAATAAGCTAAGCGGAAGGGAATACGGAAACGGGGAGGGAAAGGGGTAAGATAGGGGGAGGAAGTCTAAGCGGGGAGGGAGAGAGATACTAAAAAGGGAGGGGTGTGAGAAGCAAGTGGGAATACTGGGAAGGGAGGTAAGGGGGAAAGAAGGGAGAAAAGCATAAACAGGGGTTAACAAGATGGCAAGTAATACAGAATTGGTCATTTTAACCATAAATGTGAACGGAGTAAACTCCCCCATAAAGAGGAAGCGGTTAGCAGAATGGATTAAAAGCCAGAATCCTACAATATGTTGTTTACAGGAAACACACCTGAAGCGGGGAGATACATGCAGGTTAAAGGTAAAAGGTTGGAGCAAAATCTACTATGCTTCAGGTGAAGTCAAAAAAGCAGGGGTAGCCATCCTGATCTCAGATGAAGCTAAAGCAAAAATTGATCTAATTAAAAGAGATAAGGAAGGGCCCTATATCTTGCTAAAGGGTAGCATGGATAATGAAGCAATATCACTATTAAACATATACGCGCTAAGTGGTGTAGCATCTAATTTCTTAAAAGAATAATTAAGAGAGCTGCAAGAAGAAATAGATAGCAAAACTATAATAGTGGGAGATCTCAACCTTGCACTCTCAGAATTAGATAAATCAAACCACAAAATAAATAAGAAAGAAGTCAAAAAGGTAAATAGAATACTAGAAAAGTTAGATATTATAGTTTTGCTGTCTATTTCTTCTCGCAACTCTCTTAATTTCTCTTTAAGGAAGTTAAATGCTATACCACTTGGTGCATATATGTTTAATACTGATATTGTGCCATTGTCTATAGTACCCTTTAGAAAGATATAGTTTCCTTCCTCTTTTAATTAGATCAATCTTTGCTTTTGATAGATCTGAAATAAGGATGGCTACCCCTGCTTTTTTGACTTCACCTGAAGCATAATAGATTCTGCTCCAGCCTTTTACCTTTACTCTGTATGTATCTCCCTGTTTTAAATGTGTTTCCTGTAAACAACAGATTGTAGGTTCTGACTTTTGATCCAGTCTGCTATCCGCCTCCTCTTTATGGGAGAGTTCATCCCATTCACATTTACGGTTAAAATACCAATTCTGTATTTCCTGCCATCCTATTACCCCCAGATTATACTTTTCTTTTTCTTGTCCTCCTTCCCTTCTTCCCCAGTATTAAACTTATTGGTCCCACTAACGTCACACAGCTCTCCTTCTTTAGTATCCCTTCCTCCTCCCTTTGAATCCCTTCCCCTTTCTTGTACCCTTCCCTTATTACTCTTTTTCCTTCTCCCTTTTCCTCTCCCACTTTTTAATGAAGTGAGAGAAGAATCTCTGTAAAACAAATATGTCAATTGTTTCCTCTTTGAGCCAACTCTGATGAGAGTAGGATTCACACAATGTTCCTCCCCCTCTCGAAGTTCCCTCACATATGATAGGTTTCCTTTGCCTCATTGTCACATGTAGTTTCCCTCTTTTTATCTCCCCTCTTCCCTTTTTCTGACACTATCCCTTTTCTATTTCTACTCCTTTTTTATGTTATATCGGTAAAATCAAATTATACATATGGGTTTTATGTATATCCACAACAGAAATACAGTTCTCAAGAGTTCCAGTTACCTTTTTCTACTTCTCTTGTTTCCTGTTGTTGGAGATCAATTTTTTTGTTTAAGTTTAGTTTTTTCCTTAGAAACAGATGGAATTCCTCTATTTCATTAAATGTCCATCTTCTTCCGTGGAAAAAAATACTCAGCTTAGCTGGGTAGTTTATTCTTGGCTGTATTCCAAGTTCTTTTGCCTTTCGGAATATCTGATTCCAGGCCCTTCGATCCTTTAATGTTGAGGCAGCCAGATCTTGTGTGACCCTTATTGTGGCATCTCGGTATTTGAACTGTTTTTTCCTGGCTGCTTGTAAAATTTTTTCTTTAGTCTGAAAATTCTGAAGTTTGGCCGCAATATTCCTCAGAGTCTTTATTTTAGGGTCTTTTTCAGAAGGTGTTCAATGAATTCTTTCAACGCCTATTTTCCCTTTCGGTTCTATTACTTCTGGGCAGTTCTCTTTGATGATTTCCTGTAAAATAGTATTTAGGCTCTTTTTTTCATCATAATTTTCTGGTAGTCCGGTGATCCTCAGGTTATCTCTCCTAGATCTATTTTCCAGGTCTGTTGTTTTTCCAAGTAAATAGTTGACATTTTTTTTCCAATCTTTCATTTTTTTTTTTTTTTGGTTTAGCTTGACTGATTCTTGATGTCTCAATGAATCAGTCATTTCTATTTGTTCAGTTCTGATTTTTAGTGAGTTATTTTCTTCATTAGCTTTTTTACTTCTTTTTGTATATGTCCAATTTACTTGTTTTGCTCTATGGAATTTTTTTCCATTTCACTAATTTTTTTTTTCTTAGTGACTTATTTTCTTTTTCCAATCCACAAATTCTGTTTCCCTACACTTCTTGGGAGTATTTTACCTTTTCCAATTCACATTTCAGGAAGTTGTTTTCTTTTTTCACTTTATCAAATTTTTCTTTTAGTGAGTTATGTGCCTTTTCTGTACTCTGTTGTATAGCTTCTCTTTCCTTTCCCCATTTCTCTTCTAGCTCTCTTTTAAGGTTTTTAATAGTCTCTTCTAAGAGAGCCTTTTGTATTGGAGACCAACAATTGTCTGGAGACTGTCTGCTACTAGTCTCTTCAAGGTTGAAAAGCTGTTCTCTTTCTGTATAAAAACAATCAATAGTTCTTTTGATTTTTTTTACTCATTTTGTTAAAGCCTGTAAGATCTGCCTTCAGAGCCAGGAGGTTACCAGCTTCCTCTGCAGAGCAGTGAAAGGTATATGGACGGGTAGCTGTCCTGCCAACCAGAAGTGTCTGCCCAGGAAGCGCAGTCAGCTGGGGAGGTTCTATTGCCCCAGGCTGAGCCCCCCACTCTGCCGATTAGAGGCTGCCCAGGCTGTGCCCCCCTGCTGTGCAGATTAGTAACTGCCCCCACAAAATCCCCGAATTGCAGGATGTGGCTGCAGGGCTGCACTAAAGTCTGCCTGAGTCACTTCCGGGTTTGAGGTATTACAGCCAGATCTCGTTAGGTTCTGGCGTTTTTTAGAGGACCCTCTGTTTTAGACTTTAATTTCTCTGCCAGTTTATTGCTTTGTAATCAAGGCAGAGCAGTTAGTCTATAGCAGAGTGGTCCCTATAACTTCTCTAGCCACAGAGATCACCCCTGCCCCTGGTCTGCTCAGGATGCTAGCCTCTTGCTGCCTGTGCTAGTCTTTTCCTGGCCTCTCAGGACAAACCTTTCCTGGCGATCTTCCGGATTGAATTCGGCTGGTAAATTGTAGTGCTTCTAATCTTCATGAATTTAAGCAGTGAAGAGTTATTTTTTAGGCTGGATTAAATAGTTGGTTATGAGGGTAATGAGAGGAGCTTAGAGAGTCGTGTGTGCCTGCTCCGCCATCTTGGCTCCGCCCCTCAGCTTTCTTTTGCCAGCACGGGCCATGGATTGGTATAACACTCAAAGTCTGATCCACATAACATTTACTGAAATATATATGTGTTTATAGGAACCACGTTGGTGAAATGGTTTTGGGAATGAGATTTATCTTTTCTCAAGCTTCTTTCTCTGCGTGTTGGCCCCAGGTCACAGAAAGACCAAAGAGTATTTCTGGAAAGAACATTGACTGTTCACCCATTCTTCAGAGGGAAACCAGAGGCTGAAGAGGAGAAATGTCTCAGGATCCCTGAGTCTACCAAGAACTACCTGCTGACTCTTCTTCTTTCAGTTCAGCAGCCCCAGGCAGGCAGGTCCTTCAACAAACTCTGCCGCTGCTGTTACATCCATGGCCTAAAGCATAGGTCAGAATTTCAGTGAATATTAAAATGCCTTTCTCCGTTTCTTCCTCCTGATCTCCAACCCAAGGCTCTCCAGGAACTGGACTGCTGTCCAACCATCCTCAACCCGCTAACCCCTATGAGATACAAGCTGGGGTCATTGAAGACCGAGAAATTTCATACCTGGCTTGCCCTTACCTTTGTCCTTGCAGCAAAGGGCTAGAGCCAGTCCTGCCGAAGCCGCCTCCAACCAGCAGCTTCCCAGACTGGGTTCCTTTGTAGGCTCTGGAAGGGATTTGAGAGGGGAGTTCCCACCTGATCCAGCAATCCTATTGGCAGCCTGCTTGGCACCTTAGCTAGTTAAGGACTAGCAGTCATGCCCACAGACTCCTTATTAGTCCTTGGACCTCTCTCCTTTCTCTGTGAGGATAAATCAGGACAAGTATTTAAGGATCGATAGAGTTTGAAAACCCAGATCAGAGCCTTGGGAACAAGCTCCTTGGTATCTGGTTGTCCAAGAATCACTCATTTTCATTTATTCTAGGATCAGTTAATACCCTGCTAGTCTTTGCCCTAGGCTCTCCTTGTGTGTTCCAATCCAAGGGGTCCCTGCCCTCAAAGGGATTCCCCTGTACAGACACCTACCTTCGTGCAAGCAGGACTCGAGACTCTCAGGATGCAGCCTGTTGGGAAGCAGAGGTCACTGACTGCAAGTTGTTCAAGTTCAGAGAATGTCAGTCTGAATGGACCTGAGCAAGTGGAGCAGAACTGTCCCAGATGGAAGGAGCCCCTGGGAAGGAGCCCAGTCAGGACTGGAAGCCGCGAGGGGTATCGGAAATCGAAGGGCTAGGAACTAGTCTTGGCCAAGCCTCTGCTCTTTCAACTTATAACTCTATTGACTGGGTTCCAGAAAAATACAAGCATTTCTATACCCCATTTCCCCTAGACTTCAATGACCATGATTGACAACTGGGAGGGATCTTTCTGATCCTGGGAAATAGGTAGCAAATTCAATAAAAAGTATGATGAAACATGATATGGTTTTGTGGTTTTCTAAGCTCCAGGGATCTTTCTGTACATTTGTGCGGCTCCCATTTCTGTGCCCCACTGGTTTCTCAGTCCCTCATCGGGCAAGAACAAATTCTCAGGGTTTCCCTTTCCTTTTGGAGTAAACCCTTACAAATTTGTCACATTCAGACCTACACACATTCACAATAACACACTCACACTCCCTGTTTAATCCTGTTGGAAGCTCAAGAAAATGGCTCATTCTGGGACATAGCTGACCCTCTACTTTGGCATGTTCTCCCTCTGGCTATAAAGATTCATACCAGAAAAGGAGGCTTTTGTTTATGTGGGGAATTTCCATCTCTTTCCAAAAACACAATCTCCAGCAGTTCTCTATCATCCCTAGCTTTCGGCTTAAAAAAAAAAATCCTAGATCACAATGATAGCTGGGGAATAATGTCCAACTCTGTCATTTGGTAGATGAAGAAACTGAGAACCAAACATGAAATTGTGCAAAGACAGCCCAGTAGCAATGGCAGCATCTGGGTGCACCCCCAGCTCCTTTTATCCACTGAACGCTTGTACACAGAGCACAGAAGGTTAATTCCAAAACTCCACTGAAGATCCACCAATACAGTCTATACTATTGATGGTCTACAATGGAATAGTTCTCAAGGGAACCAGGGCTCCTGGCTCTTCTGACTTTTTCACCTGGATAGGTTCTGCATCTCCCTGGGCACATAAGGCCAACATTGCACACACTGAGTCAAGTCTAGGTCAGATCCTGAAAGGAATCCTTTGGATTCCCTTGCCCCCCACCCGAAATTCCCTCCAGAACCTGATCATCCAGCCTGCCACCCGCAACAATCCGGGTCTCAGGACACAGCAGCAAGGTCCTGAAGCCCACATTTCCCCTGAAATTTTTACCTTAGAGGAAAATTTTAACCCTCCTGCTTGGTGGTTGCTCTTGTTCCAGCTGCCTCTGCAAACAGGGATTTGCTCAGACCGTGTTTCCTCGGACTCAGATCGATCCTGTGACCAAGGACAGCTTATTGGAGTGAACCTTCACTACTTAGGACTGAATAGACTTTGTGACAAACAGGGCACATAGGCCCTTTGATATCTCCATAGTTCCTTGTTGACCTAGGTAAAAAACAAACACACACACACACTTATTTCCACGTAACAAACTGTTTAAAAACTACTTTGAATTAACCACCCAATGAAGTATATGTGGAGCAACCATTTCCAGTTGGGGAAAAAAATCTTAGCTCAGTCTAGGGGCTGATTTAGATCTCTTGATAAGTAAATACCAGATAGTTCCCCTACACACCTACCCACATACTCTTGTATTGTTGTCTGAAGACTACAAGGTAGTGACTGCTGCAGGCATTATAGAAAATAAGCTTTAAAGTGCCAACTATGATTTTATTCCATTCCTTATGTGTGTATGTGGGATTGTTTTCCTTAGATGGAAACTAAAGTCAGATTTTTCTAATTTAGAAAAACAATTTTCTAAAATATTTTAGTCATTTAAAAAAATTGTCAGTACACTGTCTTGTTCTTTCCACCCACATCTTGATAAGACAAGCAATTTGATTCTAATTATACAAGTGAAGTCATAGAAAATACACGATGTATTATGATGCATATTACAAAAGAAAATGCACATACACAAAAATAGGACGTTTCAATTTGTAATTGGAGTTCATTCTTTCTCTTCAAATGGAGAGAATTTTTCAGCCTTGACCTTGAAATTTTCTTAATAGGGAGTAGTGCATGAGTCCTGCGGGTTCGTGGACTGTGGGCCCAGCATCCAGGCCTCCATGTCAGAGGTGTGAAGGACAGGACTTTTCCCAGGTTCTCAACAAGTGAGCACAGGATGGAGTCTCCCTGCCTTTTCTAGTTGACCTTGATTGGCCAGGACAAATCTTCCAAAGCCAGCATCATTTGCCGACACTGCCCCCACTTTTGCAGCATACTCTCCTTCTTTACAGACCTTGCTATCACCTTTTAGATGACTGAGTCTTCCTGGCTGCCCTCAAGTCCTGGATAAAGGCAGAACACACATCCAGCAGGACTTGGATGGATTCTGGGCTCCATTGAGTCCACGGGGCAAGCAGAAGCCTGAGGTCTTGCCTTCTTCCAGTGGT
>NC_067404.1:4620799-4660227 GCF_016432865.1 Antechinus flavipes
ACTTTAGCCTGTAGCTTTCCTTTTGTGGCACTGCTCACCTGTGCTTTGCCAGCTTTGCTGTTTAACACCCCTGCCCCATCTGTCAGCAAACCGCCCCTAAGTGTCTTGGCCCGGTGATGTGATGTTCCTAGAAAGGAACAAAGAAATGGGAAATGCAGCCCAGGACATTTCTCCCAGTGAACGATGTTCTTCTGACATCCTATGAAGTCCTGGTCACTTTTCTCTGTGACTGTACCCCAAAATGATAAAAATGACTCAGCTTCAAAAAACCAAACAAACTTGTATTGAGTTAGCACCTTGTTTCAAGTTCTGGCCCATAACATTTACCAACTTCCATCAAAAAGCTTATTATACTATTAATGTCTTAGCCTTTTTATATTACATTAATCACTTCTATTTCAAGGATCTAAGATTTCATCAATATGAGCAGATGTCCTACTGGTGCAGAGCGTAACCACGCCATGCCCTAGTAGTTTGTCCTAATTACTTGTTGAGGTAACCCAAAAAAATCACTATCTGGTGACCCTCTTCTGGCAGTGTCTCTGAATCTAGATAGGTTGATGCTGTGATGGCAGATAGCCATTGCTGTGTGTTTTAAAGTTTGATTTCATTTGCGAGAATTTTCTCTCTTCTGGGTAACACCTCGGGATCACCCTCCCTTTATGATAAAGCACTTTATTAGTTATGTAAATTGTTCAGTCACTTGAGGAAACTGATTAATTTAATTTTAATAATGGTAATGATGGTGTTCAAAATTCTTTTGACAGGCAGAAACTCAACCATGAATATTCTCAGCAGTTCCTGACATTGTTTCAGCAGTGGGATCTGGATATTAAGAAAACTGAGGAAGAGGAAGCAAAATTAGCTGTTGGTATCATGCTTGGCATACTTGAGGGTTGATATGGTAGATCTAAGTATAGGAAATGCAGATAATTGCCTGGTAATAATTCTGTGAAGTGCAATAAGCTGCTCTTGTCCATAGCTTGCTCTGTTTTGTGGTCTTGTTAGCTGGGTTACACCCCAGAGATCCCGGCTCAGACTCGGCATGTACCCAGAAAAGCTAGTTTTCTTCCTTTAACGGATCAGCAATCGTAATCTGGGGATTGATTCATTTTCCTAATAGCAACCTGATACAAATATCCCCCCCCCCACTTTATAGATAAGGGAACTAAAGCTCAGGGAATTTTTAATGAATTGCTTATGGCTATACAGTACAGAATTGTCAGAGCCATAATTTGAACTCAGTGCTCTTTCTTTTGCATGTTTCTTTTTCATTTTATCATGGCTTCCTTCCCTCTTCTTAAAAAAGAGAGAGAGTACTTGAACTTCAGAGCTAAGTTTCGCAATGTCTTTAAATCACAATTTATGTGATAAAATACTTGAGGTTACCTTAGGTGGTCCATCTCTGATAATTTGTGATTTCATGCTAAGAGTGATAATGTTTTCTCTTTTAGAATAACAGACTTGATTGTATTTCCCATAGCACATGACACAGTCTTGCAAATGCATAAATATTTGTTGAATTGGCACTTTTAGCTACTGTGTATTTTTCTATATAATTCATTTATATTTAATTAACAGGCATACTGTAGCTAAATATTCCAACAATTCACATGATCAATAAATATATCAGCAATTTAACAAATGTGTAGCACTTATAATGTGCATTGGCTGTGGAGAGATACAAATGTTTATATGTAGCACTCTAAATTTTGCTAAACATTTTAAGTTTCATCTCATTTGATGCTCTCAAACTGGTGAGACAGGTGCTATTATAACCCCCATGTTACAGATGAGAAACTGAGAGTGGGAGGGATTGATTGAGTTGCCCAGGGTGATATAACTAGGAAGCGTCTGATGCAGGCTTCAGAACCAGGTCTTCTGGATTGTGTCTGCTCTATCTCCTGCACTACATTGTTTATAAAGAAGCCAAAACTCTTCACTTGGGAGTTTATGATTTCATGAGAAGATAAGCTCTGTACATAGGAAAGAAATAAGAGAGAAAGGTAGAAGGAGGGATTCATGAAATCTTATTTGTAAGAAGGCAAGGATGAGAAGCACCTGGCTGGTTGGAAAGGGGAGGAGAGGGACTTGTCGGCAAAAGGAACTTTGCGAACCAAGGTCTCGTAGCAGGTGGGAGAGTGGTTTGTGTTGGGAACCGTGAGCAGAGGGGCTGGCTAACGTGGTTTGGAGACTACAGGTTAGGACCGGCCACATATTCAGACATCTCCAGTGCTAGAACAAACAATTCAGCTCTGATTATTATTTTTAATTAATTTATTTTAATACACTTTGCTTTATGAACCATGGTGTGAGAGAAAAATCAAAACCAAAGGGAAAATCCATGGGAGAAGAAAAAAAACAAAAAACAAAAAGAAGCGAATATAGCATGTGCTGATTCACAATCAGTCTCCTCAGTTCTTTTTCTGGATGCAGACCACATTTTCTGTCCAAAGTCTATAGGGATTAATTTGGACCACTGAACCACTGCGAAGAACCAAGTCTTTCCTAGTTGATCATTGTACATTTTTGCTGTTATTGTGTACAGAGTACTTCCGGTTCTGCTTGTTTCTCTCAGCATCAGGTCCTGTAAATCTCTCCAGCCCCTTCTAAAATCAGCTTGATCACCATCGTTTATATAGAACAATAATATTCCATTGCCTGCATGTACCACAGCATATTCAGCCATTCCCTTATTCCAACGATGGGCATCTAATCATGTTCCAGTGCTTTGTTACCACCGAAAGAGCTGCTACCCACATTTTGGCACACGTGGGTCCTTTTTGCTCCTTTACAACAACCTTGGGATGCAGACGCAATATCCCAGTCGTGGCACTTCTGGGTCCAAGGGTAGGCACACTTTAATAGCCCTTTGGGCATCGTTCCAGATTGCACCCCAGAATCATTGGATCATTCCACCAACGGTACATTCGTGTCCCAAGTTTCCCACATCCCCTCCAGGATTTATCATCTTTCCCTGCCATCTTAGCCAATCTGAGAGGTATGAGGAAGTACCTCAGAGTTGTTTTAATTTGCATTTTTCTAATCAATAGTGATTTAGAGCATTTTTCTATGAATATAGATGGCTTAAATTTTGTCATCTGAAAATTGTTCATGTCCTTTGATCAGATCTGATTATTGTACCCGATTTGTGATTGTTTATACTATACTGTTGACCAGTTCTCACAAATCATAGCTCATTTCACGTCCTCTGTATCTTGAAGCTCTCTTCTAAACTAGGTTCCACCACATAATAACTGTTGTCAGCAATTAATAGTAAACCTATCGTTCGGTTTTTGTTTTTGTTACATGCTTACAGTAAAAAAATATACATATATGCGTGCCTGCATCCTAGAGGCAGTGAGGTGGTACAGTGGATACTGTTTTGAACCTGGAGTCAGGAGGACCTGAGTTCAAATGTGGCCTCTGGCATTTAATTGCAAGGTGACCCTAGGGCAGTCAATTAAATTCTCTCTAATAGAGGTCCTCATGTGTAAAATAAAAATAAGAGTCTCTTCATCTCTGGGATGTCATAAGGATAACATGTAAGTATTAGCGAAGCAAACCATAAGAGCTTCATAAATACTAGCTATTATTCTTATACCTTTATTGAGCACCCACTGTGTGCTGGAAAGATAGAAAATTTAGACATAACATGATTCTTACATTAATGAGATGTATAGGTTAGTAGAGAAATATGGCAAGCTATATGATAATAATAAAAACAATGCATGGTAAATACACAAAGAGGGGTAAACAACAAATAATATGCAGTTTGAATATGGAACTATTATTATTAATTAAAACTATGGGAAAGGCTTTAATAAAGAACTCATAGTTAACTTCCAATCTTTCCCTCTTTCCGACTTCCTTTTTTCTGTTGAGGGCACCACTATCATAGTCTCCTAGGTTTGCAACTTCTAAGTCATTCTCGATTCAGATAAAAATAAAAGAGAGGAATAGATTTTGGTGAAGGGGGAACCTTGTCTTTTTTGCTATTCAGGGGTTAAGATAATATTCATACCTAATCTTTCAGTATAGCGAAATTAGTTTTGTTCTTTTCTTTTTGATACGCTTTAAGAATTTTTTTATACTGATGGGTAAATAGAATATTAGGTTATGGTGATAATGAGTTTGCTACTATTCAGTTATTTAATTTAATGTTGAATTTCTTAGCCATAGTTTTCATTTTGTAAGATCATGGCTATCTTATTTTTGTTTTTAGAATATATTTCAACAACAACTAGAGATTTTTCAACAAGCCAGAATGATTCGGAGCCAGAGACTGAATGCGATTAAACACCTATATGAACAGTTCTCAAAGGTATGGTATATGCGTGATCTTCATACATTTTTAAAACTTAATTTCAACATCAACAGTTTACTGAATCGATGGAAAATGTTTACAAAAACTCTTATTTCAATACTTCATCATGTCCTGGAGTTTAGCCTTGTCATTCTATGTTGCTGAAGTACAAACTCTGACATTTTATGAACTCATATAATAGGAAATAATAACTGCCTATTGCATGCTAAGCTCTATGCTAAGCCCTGGCGAACAAAGGCAAAGAAAGGGAATCTATGCTCTGAAGGAACTCCGTGGTGGAGATAGCATGTGAACAACTGTATACAAAGAAGCTATAGGCAGGATGAATTGGAAATAATCAATAGAAGGAAGACACTAGAATTAAGGGACATTGGGAAAGAATTCCTGTGTTAGGTGGGATTTTAGCTGGGACTTGAAGTCAGGATGTGAAATGAGGAGGGAGAGTATTCCAGGCCATGAATAGGGCCAGTCAGAATGCCCCGTGGAGAGATGGTGGGTCTTGGATGAGAACCACCAAGGAGGTCGGTATAAGTGGATCGCAGGGCAGGGCAGGGGAGGGCAGGGAAGGGGAGGGCAGGTTATAAGAAAACTGGAAATATTGGGAGGAAGGTGCAGGTTATGAAAGACTGAATATCAGACTTTTAAAAAATTTGATACTGTAGTTGGTAAGCCACTGGTGTTGGTGTTTTTTTTTTTTATTATAGCTTTTTATTTACAAGATATATGCATGGGTAATTTTATAGCATTGACAATTCCCAAACCTTTTGTTCCAATTTTTCTCCTTCCCCCCACTCCCTCCCCCAGATGGCAGGTTGACCAATACATGTTAAATATGTTAAAGCATAAATTAAATACAATATTAATAGACATGTCCAAACAGTTATTTTTCTGTACAAAAAGAATTGGACTTTGAAATATTGTACAATTAGCCTGTGAAAGAAATCCAAAATGCGGGCGGACAAGAGTAGAGGGATTGGGAATTCTATGTAATGGTTCATAGTCATCTCCCAGAGTTCTTTCGCTGGGTGTCGCTGGTTCAATTCATTCCTGCTCTAGTGGAACTGATTTGGTGCATCTCATGGCTGAAGATGGCCACGTCCATCAGAATTGATCATCATATAGTCTTGTTGTTGAAGTATATAATGATCTCCTGGTCCTGCTCATTTCACTCAGCATCAGTTCCTGTCAGTCTCTCCAGGCCTTTCTGAAATCCTCCTGCCGGTCATTTCTTACAGAACAAGAATATTCCATAACATTCATATACCCCAATTTATTCAGCCATTCCCCAATTGATGGGCATCCACTCAGTTTCCAGTTTCTGGCCACTACAAAGAGGGCTGCCACAAACATTCTTATACATACAGGTCCCTTTCCCTTCTTTAAAATCTCTTTGGGATATAAACCCAGTAGTAGGTGTTGGTGTTTTAAAATCCGTTTTGACAGCTGAGTGACAGATGGACTGGAGTGGGGAGATCCTTGTGACAGGCAGTCTCACCAGTAGCTATTTGAACAGTCCAGGTGTGAGGGGATGAGGGACTGTGCTGGGATGGAAGTAGGGTCAGAAAGGAGGGGGCATGTGCTAGAGATGCTGAAGGTGACCTTGACAAGGTTTGGTCACAGCTTGGAAATGGGGGACCCAGAGGGTGTGAGCTTGGAGGTCTGGGAGAAGAGTGCTAAAGGAGAGGAGGGTCTGGTGGGGGGAGACCAGGAGTTCAATTTTGCACAGAGTTAAAATGTCCAGTAAGGACGTGGAAACACAAATGAGAACGAGCAGCGCCTAGAGCTGGGCAAGTAGATCTGAGGATCATTTGGTTGGAGTTTGGCAGCAGGACAAAGTCAGCTAAGTATAAAGGTTCAACAAAACCAAAGTAGAGGGCTTTGCTTGGTCCTCGTCAAGGTCCTTCTGTCCTTCTGGCAGGATTTCAGGGCAGCGAATTGTCACCCTTAGTTCTCCTCCTGCATGATTGTAACCGGATTCTTGTCTGCCTTTAGGGTTGCACTAGTATGTCCTTTAAATTCTTGGCTTGTTTGTCTTTATCTTCTTAGTCAATTAAGTTTCTTTACTTCCCTTTTGTATGCTTCCAGAACTGCTACAAATGTCATCACTTTAGAAAAATATTTAAGCAGAGTTGTAAAAGGAGCATAAAAGATTAGTATCAAAGCATCCATTAAACACCGATGTCCTTGTTAAAATACAACACCTTGCCCAAACCGTGATGGCTTCCAGGAGGCTGTACCTGTTCCAGTGAAAGGCAGAAGGCATTTGGAGGGGAGTATACAGAGCCTGCTGCTCTCAAAGATTTCTGTTCTCTCTCTCTCTCTCTCTCTCTCACACACACACACACACACACATTTCTGTGTCTGTCTTCTAGACTATGCATTGGACTACACGAGCAACATCTGTGGGCAGGTGGCACTGCTTGCTAGAAGGGCCCCTCCAAATGGGAGGTTAACAAGCAGGCTCCTATTCTCTTACTACTTGCGCTCCCCAAAGCTCAGTATTCTCTCTCAAAATCATCCCTGGGCAAAATCCACACTGATATATTCTCTGAATCTGGCTATCAATGCTCATTTATACATCTTATTCGTGAGTGAAAATTTATACTCCTTAAAAGATGTATGGAATATGTTGGAATATGTGTGAATTTACATCATAAACAGTGCAGATGAGCACATTGCAGAAATAACCCATAAATTTTCTACTTGCATAACAAAGCTCACCAGCTACCTAATAACTGGCCGTCACCTTATAACGACGTACAGCAAGCATGAGCACACGTGGTGATCGGACACGTAGCAAACAGCATGCATGGCAGCTTTGTTTACAGCTCAGTAGTTCTGAGCATGAATGCCATGATGCATTTTGTATAGATTTGATGGTGTAATGAAATGCACAGGTGCTGGGCCTTGTATGGCTAACATTTTTAGCACAGTTGGATAAAGGCATAGATGGCACGCTCATGAAATTTTCAGTTAACAATCTGGGAAGTGCTAAGACAGCACCCAGAACGATGTAAACAGGCTAGGGTCATTGAGTCTTAAGAAGGTGACATTCACTAGGGAGGAGAACCAAAAAGGCTCATGAGATCTTGAACTGTTTTAAACAGAGATGTAGCTTCCACTATAGGAAGATAGTAACGCCACTGTTCTATGCCTTTGTAAAACCTCATTCTTGAATATGGTGATGGGTTCTGGCTGCCACTGGTACAAGCAGTCTCTATAGTGCTTTCTCTGTATGCAGGGGGCATTTTCCATCCCAAGTTTATTAGAACTGCTGCGGATCCCTGGATTGCTGAGAAAAGCTGAGTCTGTCATAGCTGGTCATCACACAATCTCGCTGTTGCTGTGTACAGTTTTCTTTTTTTCCTGCTTCTGCTCAGTTCATGTTCTCAGCATCAGTTCATGTAAGTCTTTCCAGGCTTTGCTGAAATCACCTTGTTCATCATTTCTAATAGAAAGCTAGTATTCCACTGAATTTATATACTATCTCTTATTCAGTCATTCCCCAAATGATGGGCATCCATTCATTTTCCAATTTTTTATCATCACAAAAAGCACTGCTACAAATATTTTTATCCATGTGGGTTCCTTCTCCTCTTTTGTGATCTCTGGCACTGCTGGATCAAAGTGTATGTACAGTTTGATACCCTTTGGGCAGAGTTCCTAATTGCTCTCCAGACAGGTTGGATCATTCCACATCTCCACCAACAATACATTAGTGTCCCAGTTTTCCCACATCCCCTCCAACATTTATTATCTTCTTCATCTTAGCCAATGTGAAAGGCATGAGGTGGTGCTTCAGTTGTTTTAATTTGTATTTCTCTAATCTACACTGATTTAGAGCATTTTTCACATGATTATAGAGGCTTTTGATTTCTTCATTTGGAAGTTTTCTGTTCATAACCTTTGACCATTTGTTAATTGGAAAATGACTTTTATTCTTATAAATTGGACTCAGTTTATTTTAGAATTAGGGTCTTTATCAGAAATACTGACTGTAAAAATTGTTTCCCAGCTTTCTGCTCCCTTCTAACCTTGGCTGACCTGCTTTTGTTAGTGTAAAAACCTTTTAATTTAATTAAATCTGAATTATCCATTTTGCTTTTCATAAGGTTCTTTTCTTGTTATTTGGTCATAAATTCTTCCCTTCTCCAAAGATATGACAGGCAAATCATCCCTTGGTCTCCTAATTTGCTTATACTAGCATCCCTTATTCTTATGAAATCATGTACCCATTGTCTTGGCATAGGGTGTGAGATGTTGATCTATGCCCAGTTTCTGCCATACTGTTTTCCTAGTTCCCTAGCAATTTGTGTCAAATAGTGAGTTCTTATCCCAGAAGCTGGAATCTTTGGCTTTATCAAATAGATCACCTAGTCAATTGTATCTTTTATACCTAATGAATTTCATTGATCCACTATTCGGTCTCTCAGCCAGTGCCAAATGGTTCTGATGACTTCATAAAAGAGTTTGAGGTGTGGTACCGCTAAGCCCACCATCCTTTGCATTTTTTCATTAATTTCTTTGATATTCTTGACATTTTGTTTTTCCAGATGAATTTTGTTGTTTTTTCTGGCTCTGAAATAATTTTGGTCAGTTTCATAGTATGAGCAAACGATTATGTGATGTTTGGTTGGAAAACCCTGTGCCTGTTCCTAATACTTGTTCTTGTACCAAAATTAATACAGATTTTTTTCTCTTTAAGCTGCATACACACACACACACACACACACACATATATATGTATATATATATATATATCATATATGACATCTAATATATATTTATGTAATTTATATGTGGGTGCATATTATTATAGATTTTTGGGACATCCCGTATGTAACATGGATTGCCTCACAAGGTAATGGACTTCCCCTTCCCTTGCTGAGTTGTTTAGACAAAGGCCAGGTGACCGTTTGTCAGACCTATTGTAGAAGGGATGCTTTTTCAGGTATGCTCAACCTGTGAGGCCCCTTTGAATTTTGAAATGATGTCATTTAATTTGAACTGTTTTGGAATTTGTGTTGGAATTGGTTTCTAGGGAGAATGGATAGAATTCTAAGCCTGTGGTCAAGAAGTCCAGACTTCAAATGGGGCTTCAGACACACCTCCCTCCCAGGGGCATTGTGAGATTCAAATGAAGGAATAATTGTTAAGTGCTGAACACATAGTAAATGCTTTATCTAAATGTTAACTTTTTAATAATTTTTTTCTTGATACAAAGTATTGCTGGGAAAATCTTCTACTACATCATCAGGACCTTTGTAATTTGGCAGGGATGGTTGAAAATGATGGGTAACTTGGAAGGTTGTCTGCAGATATATGCTTTGGGAAACCTTTTTGTAAAGTCCGGGCTAGCTCCCTGGAGGCCCCAAGTACAACTGGAGTCAGGATAAGTAAAGTCCTTGGTCTTTAGGGGGAGAAGTGAAGGAGACAGACAAAATGCCACCAACCGCTCTCCTCCTCGTCCTGCCAAAAAGTGAGTCTGGCTTGTCTCACACCACCCTCTAATCCTTCCTGCAATTATCTGTATACACCAAACATCAAGCCACCATGGAACAGTGAGAAGGGCCATTTTTCCAAACATATACTAATCGAATCATTGTCTAATAGGTAATTAGTCTTAAGTGCTCGGTTGTGTGATTCAAGCACACCCTTTAAGAGTTAAAGCCCTTTACACCTTTTCTTATTCCCTTCTCCCCTAGCATGTCACATAATCTTAAATACTTTGTAGTAGGTCTGAAAAATACTACTTTACTGTGTGTGTGCATCTCTTTCATGGTATATTAATGGTTTAAAAATGGGACGAATCTTTCAGCTGCTAGGTTTCTTTATATCCCTTGCATAGTTGTTGCACTGCTATTAGGTGACATTAAAATGTGTTCCCACTATGGCAAAGTTGGTTCTTTTATCCTTGCTTATTATTCTTCACCGTGTTGCTTGGAGGATAGGACCTTATATATATTAACAGTCATAATGGAGTTTTCTTAACGCGATTCATTCAACTCTTGTCTTTTTCACCCAAGAAGGTAAGAAGAGGCTTCCCTGCCAACGCATTTATTTGGCAGAGAATTGTGTGTATTTGAATTGAAAGTTAATTCTAGAAGTGAATTGTTAGAATTTAGAAGATCCAGGTAATTTTTAATAATCGATATTGGCCTTTTATTTTGTAGAATTTGGAAGACTTGGAAAAGAACCAAGCAAGCTTTTTTATAGTTGCACAAGAGGAACTACAAGAATAAAAGGCCATGTAACCAAAGAATATTATGATAGACATTGTAAGTAATGTGGTATATTGTCAACTGAAAAAATTAAGATGAACTCATTATATATTTCTTTCATCAAATAAAAGAGTATATTAAAATCACTTTTAATGTATTAAACATTTCCTTTTGTATCTCCTTTTCTGTAACAACAACAGCAAGTATTGGCAAAGAATTCAAAAAATATTTTTAATGCATGTTGTTCTTACGGCTCTTTGAAGAAAGAATGTGGACCTCAGAAATATGGTACAGTTACAACCATGAGCTAAAGGAAATGCAGATATTTACTGTGACTTAAGAAAGATGGTTTAAAAGATTATTTGTTGTTACATGGCTTGTTTATCATTGCAAGATCTTCTGTGTTATATTGACTGAAAATGCCTCGAGGAGTAATAATAAATAATAAATTAAAATATACACCCTTAATTCCTTTTCAGGTCCTTTGGGATTAGTGAATTTTTCCTTACTGTTATCGGTTAAAAACTCATGGTTCCCAATAATAAAGATTTAACTGAATTTCACCTTTCGGCCTCAATAGGTCTTTTTAGCTGCAAACATACTAACCACCTCAACTGCTAATTAACCAAATACAGAGAAACATAAATGTATATACATATACATACTCATGTTTTATTTAACATACAAATTTTGTTATCTGTACATTTCCGTTCTATAAACAAGCTAATGAAACTTAGAAATTAGAAATAGAAACTTAGAAATAGACTGACTCGAACTATATTTTTCAAAGAAATCAGTTTTTGTTCTATAATAAACAAAACAGCCAAAAAAGTAATTCATTAGTGTGAAAGACTGAACAGAGCATGTGAACTTCAGTTCTAAGAAATGAAAATTATAATAAAGTAATATGTTCTTGGCAAGAATTGACAATATTTCATAATTTTAAAAGTCAGTGCTGCTATTTAACATTCTTGGGGTATTTCATACCTGCCTTTATACAAAAACAAGTATTTTTCAAATTAATATTTACATGAAATATATGTAATTTTGATTTTACATTCTTATTCAAGATTAAGCAATATTTCACCTATGTTGTTTTATTACATGTAGCACATGAAATCTGCAGTCACATTTGGATTTAATATATGCAGAATTAGCACATGCTTGAAAACCATTTGTTTAGGAAGCAGAGCAGAGACGTGTCTTTATCTGAGCTCTCCCAGCTATCCCTCAAATCAACACCAAATCAAACCTCTGAACTAGTTTTGGAGTGATAGAACCCACAAATATTTGTAGTGTAACAAATTTCTAGCATAAGATATCTTTGGAGAACTTTAGAAAAGGTCTTTTTCAATTGGGCACGGAGGGAGGGGCCAAGCACAGAGAGCCCAGGGTGATCTGGTAATATAACCAGAGGAATCTGCAGCAATGTTTCTACTCTGTCCTGGTTGCAAGCAGATTGTCTGCAAAACATCCAACACAAATACAAAAGGCAAATAGTGAGCCCTAAACCCCCAGAATATCATGGGACCTGGCCATGCATCCCCCAAGCACCAGAAGGTAGTTGCACAGACCCAGCTCAGCTACTGTCACCTTTAGAGGAAGCTTGGACAATCTCTCCTTTGTCCTAAAAGCTTATTAAGAAAATGAGCAAAAAAAATTAAGACCATAGATAGATTTTATGTAGAAAAATGGATCTCAAGATCTGAGATCATCTCCAGGTGAAACCCCAAATGAGTCCCCATCTTGCAGGGCTCTCTTGGAAGAATTCAAAAAGGACCTTAAAAGAGAGTTAGAAGAAAAACCGGAAAGGCAATGAGAACTTTGCAAGAGGGTTTGGAAAAGGAAACACAGAAATTACCTGAAAAAAAATCCTTAAAAGTAGACTTAGTGAAATGGAAAAAACAAATAACTCCTTATAAAATAGACTTGACGAAATAGTAAAAGCATATCCGTCCTTACAAAATAGATTGGACAAAATGGAAAAAGAAAACACCTTGACAAACAGTGTGGTGTTCTCGTCTTTAAAACATAATGGTTCTCTCTGAGCAGGTTTCTTGGGGAGGTTTTCTGGAACCAGCCTTAGTTTCAGTTCAGTGTAATAATCACCTTAAATATAGCCAGCTGATAAAATCCAAATGTTTATTTTCTCCTTCCTTGATTCCACGAGCTCTTGTAGCTTGTCCTTTGCTTCTGCCTCTGCTTTCTTCAGCCTCCAGCCAGCACAAAGGTGGAAGATGGAATGACTCTGACTCCACCTCCGAGAGTGGGCTTGTGGGCTTCTGTATCTCCCAGAGTGCTCTTTGGCCCTGAGAGCTTCTTGCTTATATGCTGTTCACTGAGTACACACCAATATCACTGGGAAACCATTATTTGTTGTAGGATTAAATCAATTCTAAACTAGATTTAAACATTGTCTCTCAATTCCACTTAGTACCTTGTTTCAAGTTTTGGCCCATAACATCTGCTTGTAGGATCAGATCAATCATACTGAACCGTGCTAAATTAGATAATTATTGTCTCTGTCAATTCTAATGACTTAACAGTTTGTAAGGATGCCAACAAAACAGAATTTGTGAAATGGAAAAAAAATCCATTGAACAAAACAACTCATTTAAGAATTCAATGGTCAAATACAAAAAAAAAAAAAAAAAGATAAAAAAAAACTTGAAGAAAATAATTTTACATTTTTTTCTTTTTTTTTTTTGTTTTCCTTGACTGATTCTTGTTGTCTCATTGAGTCATTCTTTTCCATTTGTTCAATTATGAAGTTTAGTGAAATATTGTCTTCATTTACTTTTTTTACTTTCTGTATTTGTCCAAATGAATTTTTAAATGAGTTGTTTTGTTCTATGGGATTTTTTTCCATTTCACAAATTCTGTTTGTTAAGGAGTGATTTTATTTTGCTGTTTCACAAATGCTATTTTTCTGGGAGTTTTTTCTTTTTCCATTTTATCAAATTATCTTTTGATGAATTATATGTCTTTCCAAACCCTCTTGCAAAGTTTCCATTTCCTTTCCCCATTTTTCTTCTAGCTCACTTTTAAGATCCTTTTTAATTTCTTCTAGGAGAGCCTCGTGCGATGGGGATCATATTATATCACTTTTGGGGGCTTCATTTGGAGACAATCTGCTTTTAGATCTGCTTTTAGTCTCCTCAGGATTCGAAATCTGCTCTTCTCTTTCACCATAAAAACTATCTGTGGTCAGAGTTCTCTTTGCTTTCTTACTCACTTTTTTAAAAAATTGGAATCTGCTTTTAGGGCAGGCGATGTTTTCCAAGCTCTCTCTACAAGCAGTGCATTCCTCTACAAGTGGCCACGACTGTGCTGGGTCAGTACTGATTCCCTCCCTGTGCTGGGTGGGCATGGCCAGGTCCCATGAGATTCTGGCACTTCAGGGCTCACTATTTGCCTTGTGTGTTTGTGTTGGATGCTTTATAACTTCTCTGCCGATCTACTGGCTTGCAATGAGGGTAGAGTGGCCAACACTACTGCAGATTCCTGTAGATTCATCCCCTTAGATCAGGGGTCCTCAAACTTTTAAATAGAGGGCCTGTTGGAGGGCCAGGCTGTAGTGAAAACAAAAACTTTGTTTTGTGGGCCTTTAAATAAAGAAACTTCACAGCCCTGGGTGAGGGCGATAAACGTCCTCAGCTGCCGCATCTGGCCCACAGGCCGTAGTTTAAGGACCCCTGCCTTAGATTCTCTGCCACATGGAGTCCGCCCTGCTCCACAGAGTCTGCACCACCCTGGGGCTCTGCATTGTCTGTGCTGCCATCTGTGCTCAGCCTGCTTGTGCTTGGCTGCCTCCCTCCCGTTTCCAATTGAAACAGGCCTTTCCTGGCAATCTTCAAAAGTATCTTCGCCGGTAATTTGTTGCACTCCCACTATTCCTGGATTCTGCCATCCAGAACTGGATTTGCTAATTAGTCTGAAGGTTGTAGCAGAAGGTTAGAAAGAAATGTATGTCCTCTTTGCCATTTTGGCTCCCCATTGGATTTTTCATGTCAGATGTTTCCTCCCTGATCCATTATTCACTCAGCAGTCAAAAGGACCTATCCAATCCCTTGGTCAATTAATCCTTTCAGTAAATGCAGTGGTTCCCCAATTCAATTAGGATGTCATAGAGACCCTTCTGTTTGTCACTGAGAGTCCTTTCAAACCTGGCTAGATCTTACCTTTACATCCTTATTCTATACTACTTGATCATGATACCATTAATCAGTCAACATTTCCTAAGTGTGTATAGTGTGGCAGGCAAAGTGCTCCGCCCTGGGATTCCCAAGAAAATTTTCTTCTTTCAAGGAGCTTCAGTTCTAAAGGAGAGACAACAAATACATACAGACTTCATACAGAATAAATAGCAAGCATTGACCATGTGAAGGCACTAGAATTAAGAAGGTTTAGGAAAGACTTCTCAAAAAGATAAGATTTTAGTTGGAAGGGAAGCAGATGAGAAAGGAGAGCATTCCAAGCAATGGGGACCACGAGAGAAAATGCCAGAAGCTGAGAGATGGAGGGTCCTGTTTGTGGATAAGCAGGGTACCAATGTCACCGGTTCAAAGCCTGAGGCGCAAGAAGTCTGGAGAGATAGGAGGGGGCCAGAGCCCTTCAGGAGCAAAGTTTTCCTGTTTCCTCTTCCTCACACAAGATACTTGATTACCCATCTACATATCCCTGCAAAGGCTGTCTCCCATGACTCCTACAAAGTAGGCATCTAATGAATGCTCACTGATCAATTAATTGACCTTCAAGAACATAGCACTCTTTCCCTGACACGTGGTCTCTGCAGTTTCTGAAATATTTAGACTTGGGTCAAGAAAACCATTCTAGAAACTCCAGTATCTCTCCTGTACACCTGGAATTAAACAGAGCCTCCAGTCGTTGCCTTTTAAAGATCTTGAGAATTTAGCTATATGCTACTTGGTTAGTTATATACTGTTCTCTTCCATGGGTTTTACTGTAATTGCCTGCTTAGTTTTAATTTCACATGACTCTTCATTTCCAGAAATCCCTTACGACTGGCAAAACGTGCCTGGCGCATAGTAGGTGATCAATACATGTCTGCTGAATTGAATGAGATTGAAAGTATATGCATATTAAAAGCTTGTTCACCAATTACTTGCCTTTGCGGAACATTACGTGTTTTCTTTCACTGACATCTTGTGTTCAAACAGGATACTGCAATGTATTTTAAAATTTAGGACAGGGAAAAATACTAAGGACATCCTATTATGCCTATTTCTTAATATTACACTTAGATGAATTCCACAGTGTAATTGTATTTATTTCAACCTGTGGGACAGTTTTCTCCAGGTTAAATGGCAAAGAAGGGCGATAACTGAAGTGAGTAACGAATTCCTTCAGTGTGCATAGGAAACGAAGCCAAATCATCGGTATTGAAATGACCCAACAAAGTTCATATGGAAAACAAGAGGTCAAGAATTTCAAGGGAATTAATGAAAAAAAATCAAATGAAGGTGGCGTAGCTGAACCAGATCTAAAATTATATTATAGAGCAGCAGTTACCAAAACCATTTGGTATTGACTAAGGAATAGATTAGTTCATCAGTGGAGTAAGTTAGGTTCAAAGGACAAAACAGTCAAGGACTATAGCAGTCTAGTGTTTGACAAACCCAGAGACCCCAGTAGAACTTACTGTTTGACAAAAATTGCTGGCAATATTGGAAACTGGTATGACAGAAACTAGGCATCGACCCACACTTAACACCGTACACCAAGATAAGGTCAAAATGGGTTCATGCTCTAGGCATAAAGAAGGAGATTATAAATAAATGAGAGGAACACAGGATAATTTACCTCTCAGACCTGTGGAAGAGGAAGGAATTTATGACTCAAGAAGAACTAGAGATCATTATTGACCACAAAATAGAAAATTTTGATTGTATCAACTTGAAAAGTTTTTGGGCAGACAAGATTAGAAGGGAAGTAATAAACTGGGAAAACATTTTTACAGTCAAAGGTTCTAATAAAGACCTCATTTCCAAAATATATAGAGAATTGACTCTAATTTATAAGAAATCAAGCCATTCTCCAATTGATAAATGGTCAAAGGATATGAACAGACAATTCTCAGACGAAGAAATTAAAACTATTTATAGACATATGAAAATGTGCTCCAAGTCATTATTAATCAGAGAACGCAAATTAAGACAACTCTGAGATAGCACTACCCACCTGTCAGACTGGCTAGAATGACAGGGAAAGATAATGCAGAATGTTGGAGGGGATGTGGGAAAACAGGGACACTAATACTTTGTTGGTGGAATTGTGAATACATCCAACCATTCTGGAGAGCAGTTTGGAACTATGCTCAAAAAGTTACCAAACTGTGCATACCTTTTGATCCAGCGGTGCTACTACTGGGCTTATAGTAAAGAAGGGAAAAGGATCTGTATGTGCCAGAATGTTTGTGGCTGCCCTCTTTGTAGTGGCCAGAAACTGGAAACTGAGTGGATGCCCATCCATTGGAGAATGGCTGAATAAATTGCGGTACATGAATATTATGGAATATTATTGTTCTATAAGAAATGAACAACAGGATGATTTCAGAAAGGCCTGGAGAGACTTTCATGACCTGATGCTGAGTGAAACGAGCAGGGCCAGGAGATCCTTATATACTTCAATAACAATACTATATGATGATCAATTCTGATGGACCTGGCCATCTTCAGCAATGAGATGACCCAAATCAGTTCCAATGGAGCAGTAATGAACTGAACCAGCTACGCCCAGCAAAAGAATTCTGGGAGATGACTAAGAATCATTACATTGAATTCCCAATCCCTATATTTTTGCCTGTCTGCATTTTGGATTTCTTTCACAGGCTAATTGTACAATATTTCAGAGTCCGATTGTTTTGTACAGCAAAATGAGGGTTTGGTCATATATATTGATTGTGTGTCTAATTTACACTTTAATATATTTAACATCTACTGGTCATCCTGCCATCTAGGGGAGTGGGGGGAGGGAGGGGAAAAATTGGGAACAAAAGGTTTGACAATTGTCAATGCTGTAAAATTATCCATACATATAACTTGTAAATAAAAAGCTATGAAAAAAAATTAAATAAAATCCCCCCCCAAAAAAAGAAATTACCTATTAAACTCTTCATGATTGCAAAGATCATCTGATATAAGACAAGAACTTATAATTGTAGAGACACCACTGGTTTGCTTTCACCCTTACTTTCACTTCATGCAATAAAATATTGACACAAATCACTCACAAGAGCAATATTCAGAGAAGACAAATTCAAAAAGTAGGGTAATACTTTTGAAGGCAATTTATGAAAATAATATCAAATCAGAGTGAGTCTTGGCCCTTATCAAATGAGGCATGCAGGTAAATACTGGCTTTGGTGAGCAGGGTTAGAAAATTGAAAAGAAAACCCTGGGAACTGATGAAGTCAGTAAGTGTGGCTACAGCTGTAGTCATTGTCCTAAGTAGCTGGGCTGGGATTCCAGTCTAGCTCCTCTACTCCCAGATGTTAAATGATTGCCATCTGTCTCCCACTGTTATGCTCCATCTGAACAAAGCCATATTTCTCTCTGGTTGTGTCTCTTTCCCTCTTTTCAACTCTGTTTCTGTCTCTGTCTCTCTCTTTGGCACTTTGCCTCAGTTCTCCCTCTACCAGTCATTCCATGACCCCGCATTTAGGGATGAAAAATTCAGAGACCAGTCAGTTCCATCCACCACTTTTACAGAGGAGGAAACTGCAAACCTCAGAGATCCGGCGATTTTGTGAGAGGGCACAGCTCAGAAGTGTGTGGGGCACATTCGAACCTGGGTTTTCCTGACACAAATTTCAGTTCTGTATCCTGCTGCTTTCTGTTCTCTCATATTGCTAAGCTCCTCTCATCTCTCTAGAAGTTTTGAGATGGAGGTATAAGGAAAGGAGTGGCTTTTCTATTTAACAAGAAAAAGAACATCCCCTAAGTGGAACAATTCTGCTGCTGAGCACTCACTATACCCTTATTGACCTGAACTGATTTCTTTGTCTTCCTGCCTACATAATACTGCCACGAGAGATTTGGAAGGATTTACACACAGCTTACGTTATGAGGTAATAAAAGGTATAAAACCATCATTTAGCACCAAAGGTGATGCAAATCTGTGGGCATCCTATCATGGAAACAAGAGAAGGCAATAATACTTCTGCAGCACAAGGGGCCTAAGGAGACATGGCCACTCCAACACCCTCTAAGTCTCCGGAAAACCTTCTGTCTACCAGGGTCTGAGGGGATTGCCCCATCTCCTGCTCCCCCCGCTCCACATATCTGAGGATTACCCCAGGCATCAGTGTATCAAGTCCTGTCATCAAAGAGCAAAAAGACAGATTGTGTATAAATCAAGTCCCAGGACCATGGCAACACAGAAAAGCTGCTTCTTTCCGCAGCTACTGTGCTAAGTAACGGAGCAGAATAATGGACCGCATGAGCCCAGTTGTCCTTTCCGGCAGGGTAACCCATCTCCAAACCCCCCAGAGCCCTGGACAGTGAGCCTGCTATGCTTAGAAAAGAGCTGAGGTGAATTTCCACAGAGTATTCTGTTCTGCTTTGCCTTCCAAAGCCTGACAGAGAACAGAACAGGAAAATCTCCCAGAACTTTGTTTTTGTGGAAGACTTGCAACAATTAGGAAAGACTTCTTAGGGTAAAAAAAAGAAACAAAAAACTTGAGAAAGCGCTGAAGAGATGATGGCCAAAGGAAATCTGAAGAATCAGTTCCAAGGTCATTGGCTTTTAAGTCAGTTGCTCTAGAAAAATCCCTGTTGCGCCCTGACTACTTGTCCAGCACAGGGCTTGGTTCTGTGGAGAGGGAAAGGGAGAGAATGAGACAGAGGAAGAGAGGATGAAGGAAGGAGCAGCAGAAGTGTTGTCTCAGCTCGGCTCCAGGACTCACTGAGTTTGCTCTTTTGTGCTTCCCACTGCCCCTCACCTCGGAGTCAGCAACTTAGACACTGCTTTTTGATAACAGCATCTTTACCTGCTCACAGAAAGAGAAAGTGAGGTTGGGTAAGGAGGCCATTTTTGGCAGAATGGAAGCAGCTTGGACTGGGAACCCAAGAGGCCCAGGTGCAAGTTCTGCCTCTGTCTCTGATGACCTGTGTGGGCCGGAACAGGCCCCTTAGGGCCTCTGAACTTCCTTTCCCAGATCATAAAATGAGAAAGTTCCATTTGAGAACCTCTGCGCTCTTTTCAGCATTCCTATGCATGCCTTTAAGCAAGTCACTTCTCTGTGGACCTCAGTGTCTGCATCTGTAAACTGAGTAGGTTGCATATATACCCTTTGATAGCCCTTGAACCTTGCCCAGGACCTTTAACAAATCAGCTTGGGAACAAGAGGGACATTGAACTATATGGTTTCTGAGGTCCCTCCCATCTCTAGACCTAGGGGCCGGTGGATCCCCTGAAGGCCTCAAAGGCCCGTGTGGAGAAAGAACCAAGGCCGCAGGGACACACCACCCATCTGAGAGTGCTGGTAGTGCCTGAAGACAAAGATGGCTTGGTTGAGAATGGCGTGCACCAGAAGGAGAGGGAGAGAGAACAGGGTCCAGGGGCCATGAAAGCCTGATTTATTTAGTGCTATACCAATCAGACTTCCAAGAAAATATTTTATTGATCTAGAAAAAATAACAACAAAATTCATATGGAACAATAAAAAGTCGAGAATCTCAAGGGAATTAATGAAAAAAAAAATCAAATGAAGGTGGCCTAGCTGTACCTGATCTAAAATTATATTATAAAGTTGTAATTTAAATATTACTACTAATAAAAAGAGGCAAGTATTTTAATGGGATTATTTTTTTAAGTATTCATTTTGAAATTAAAGACAAAAGAGAGAACATTTCCGTAAACACAACACAGTATAAACTGAAGATTCAGTATAAAACCATGAATTTCCATTTCATGTTTTTTACTTACATAATGGCATATGAATGTATCTAGTTATATATGTGTATGATTATAGAATAATAGGTATGTACTTACACATATATGTGTATGTGCTCAAATATGTGCGTAAATGTATGTGGGTGTAGGTGCATATATATTGATATATGTGTCTTAGGTGTATATGTATTCTGTGTATATATAAATACACTCACATAAATCAGCACTTAAAGGTAGCCTTGTTGGCCAGCAAGGGGGGAAAGAATAAAATACATATATCAGAGATGGAGGGGCCCTTCAAGCAGGATGACAAGTTAAGGGGCAGTGAGCACAAAGGAAGTTGAAGATTAGTGCTTGAAGGGACCTTGGATCATAGAATAGCAGAACTGGAGTGGCTATTAAACGATAACAGAGCACAGATGGCTGGTTTTTAAGGTGAAGGGCCTGAAGCAAGGAGATAGGAAATAACTTTTTGAGGAATCACAGCCCCAAATTACAAGGTGAAGTCCTAATAACTAGTGTAGGGCTCTTTTTTTAAAGATGGCTTTTGGGGTCAGACATCACAGCCAGCTTCCTCTTCAAGAGAGGGTGAGTTCTTAGGCTAAGTGACTAAGGACATTTGTCTTAGCTGTTTTGCAAGAGCCCTTTAAGAAAGGCTTGTCCCACTGATTCTCTTTTGCACGTATTTTTGTTCCTCTCTTCCAGTTTTTTTCATGTTTTTCTCATGCTTTTTTTCTGGTCAGTTGGTGATCCTAATGGAGCCTTGGCCTCTAGGTGGAGATTTCAGTGGGAACCTGACATAGGACTGATGATCTTCACAAGAGTGTCTCAACATTGCTCTTCTTTTCTTTTTTCCTTTATTTTTTTGGTGAGGCAATTGGGGTTAAATTGACTTGCCTAGGGTCGCACAGCTACTATTAAGTGTTGAGTGTCTGAGACCAGACTTTTACTCAGGTCTTCCTGACCTCATGGCCAGTGCTCCATCCACTGTGCCATATAGCTGACCTAGTATTTTTCTTTATAATGTTGTTACTGCATCATTTCTTCTTTATTTCTGCTCACTTCAGTCTGCATTACTCTTCTGATGTTTCTCAGAACGTGACCCCATTTCATTCTTTAGAGTGCAATAGCATTTTTTAAATAACATTTTTCCATTTACATTTAAGAGTAGATTTTAATATATATTTTAAAATATTGAGTTCCAAATTTTCTTCCTTTCTTTCCACCTTCCTAACATGATAAGCAATTTGATGTAGGCTCTATATGTACAGTCATGTAAAACCTATTCCCATATCAGTCAGGTTATGGAAATAGAAACAGATGAAAAGAAAAGAAAATAATTCATAAAAAAGAAAGTTTAAATATGATGCTTTGATCTGTATTCATACTCCATAGGTTCTTTCTCTGGATGTGAAGAACATACTCCCTCATGCTTCTTTGTAGCAAACAGATCATTGTGTTAATGATAAAAGCTAAGTAATTCATAATTTACTGTAGTATTCTCTTTTGGCTTTTCTTGGAGGTCTCTGGGAGCAGCTTCGTTTCAGTTCAGCAATCACCACAAGTGCAGCCAGGGGTTAAAGTCCAAATTCTTTATTGTCTCCTTCAAAGTCTTGTCTCCTTTCCTGGGGCCCGGTTAGCTTTCTTAGAGGACTATCTCTCTCCTTGGTTCCGTGGGCTTGAGCTCCTGCCTCCTTCTCTGGCTTCTGAATCCCCCGACTTCAAAGGTTTGTGCTTCAGCCTGCAGCCACCACAAAGGTGGACAATGGAATGAATGTCTCAGCCGTGGAGAGCTTCTAGTGCTCTTGTCATTTCTGGCCCTGAGAGCTTCTAGCTTATATCCTCCACACTGAGTACAAACCAATCATTATATCACTAGGAAACCATTATTTGGTAGGATCACATCAATGCTAAACTAGATTTAACCATTGTCTCCTCGATTCCACTTAGCCAATACCAAATGGTTTTGGTGACTGCTGCTTTAAATTATAATTTTAGATCAGGTACAGCTAGACCACCTTCATTTGATTTTTTTTTTCATTAATTCCCTTGAGATTCTCGACTTTTTATTGTTCCATATGAATTTTGTTGTTATTTTTTCTAAATCATTAAAATATTTTCTTGGAAGTCTGATTGATATAGCACTAAATAAATAGATTAGTTTATATATTATAAAGCAGCAGTCACCAAAACCATTTGGTATTGGCTAAGAAATAGATTAGTGGATCAGAGGAAGAGAGGATGAAGGGAGGAGCAGCAGAAGTGTTGTCTCAGCTCGGCTCCAGGACTCACTGAGTTTGCTCTTTTGTGCTTCCCACTGCCCCTCACCTCGGAGTCAGCAACTTAGACACTGCTTTTTGATAACAGCATTTTTACCTGCTCACAGAAAGAGGAAGTGAGGTTGGGTAAGGAGGTCACTTTTGGCAGAATGGAAGCAGCTTGGACTGGGAACCCAAGAGGCCCAGGTGCAAGTTCTGCCTCTGTCTCTGATGACCTGTGTGGGCCGGAACAGGCCCCTTAGGGCCTCTGAACTTCCTTTCCCAGATCATAAAATGAGAAAGTTCCATTTGAGAACCTCTGTGCTCTTTTCAGCATTCCTATGCATGCCTTTAAGCAAGTCACTTCTCTGTGGACCTCAGTGTCTGCATCTGTAAACTGAGTAGGTTGCATATATGCCCTTTGATAGCCCTTGAACCTTGCCCAGGACCTTTAACAAATCAGCTTGGGAACAAGAGGGACATTGAACTATATGGTTTCTGAGGTCCCTCCCATCTCTAGACCTAGGGGCCGGTGGATCCCCTGAAGGCCTCAAAGGCCCGTGTGGAGAAAGAACCAAGGCCGCAGGGACACACCACCCATCTGAGAGTGCTGGTAGTGCCTGAAGACAAAGATGGCTTGGTTGAGAATGGCGTGCACCAGAAGGAGAGGGAGAGAGAACAGGGTCCAGGGGCCATGAAAGCCTGATTTATTTAGTGCTATACCAATCAGACTTCCAAGAAAATATTTTATTGATCTAGAAAAATAAACACAAAATTCATATGGAACAATAAAAAGTCGAGAATCTCAAGGGAATTAATGAAAAAAAAAATCAAATGAAGGTGGCCTAGCTGTACCTGATCTAAAATTATATTATAAAGTTGTAATTTAAATATTACTACTAATAAAAAGAGGCAAGTATTTTAATGGGATTATTTTTTTAAAATATTCATTTTGAAATTAAAGAGAAAAGACAAAAAAAGAGAGAACATTTCCGTAAACACAACACAGTATAAACTGAAGATTCTGTATAAAACCATGAATTTCCATTTCATGTTTTTTACTTACATAATGGCATATGAATGTATCTAGTTAATATGTGTATGATTATAGAATAATAAGTATGTACTTACACATATATGTGTATGTGCTCAAATATGTACGTAAATGTATGTGGGTGTAGGTGCATATATATTTATATATGTGTCTTAGGTGTATATGTATTCTGTGTATATATAAATACACTCACATAAATCAGCACTTAAAGGTAGCCTTGTTGGCCAGCAAGGGGGGAAAGAATAAAATACATATATCAGAGATGGAGGGGCCCTTCAAGCAGGATGACAAGTTAAGGGGCAGTGAGCACAAAGGAAGTTGAAGATTAGTGCTTGAAGGGACCTTGGATCATAGAATAGCAGAACTGGAGTGGCTATTAAACGATAACAGAGCACAGATGGCTGGTTTTTAAGGTGAAGGGCCTGAAGCAAGGAGATAGGAAATAACTTTTTGAGGAATCACAGCCCCAAATTACAAGGTGAAGTCCTAATAACTAGTGTAGGGCTTTTTTTTAAAGATGGCTTTTGGGTCAGACATCACAGCCAGCTTCCTCTTCAAGAGAGGGTGAGTTCTTAGGCTAAGTGACTAAGGACATTTGTCTTAGCTGTTTTGCAAGAGCCCTTTAAGAAAGGCTTGTCCCACTGATTCTCTTTTGCACGTATTTTTGTTCCTCTCTTCCAGTTTTTTTCATGTTTTTCTCATGCTTTTTTTCTGGTCAGTTGGTGATCCTAATGGAGCCTTGGCCTCTAGGTGGAGATTTCAGTGGGAACCTGACATAGGACTGATGATCTTCACAAGAGTGTCTCAACATTGCTCTTCTTTTCTTTTTTCCTTTATTTTTTTGGTGAGGCAATTGGGGTTAAATTGACTTGCCTAGGGTCGCACAGCTACTATTAAGTGTTGAGTGTCTGAGACCAGACTTTTACTCAGGTCTTCCTGACCTCATGGCCAGTGCTCCATCCACTGTGCCATATAGCTGACCTAGTATTTTTCTTTATAATGTTGTTACTGCATCATTTCTCTTTATTTCTGCTCACTTCAGTCTGCATTACTCTTCTGATGTTTCTCAGAACGTGACCCCATTTCATTCTTTAGAGTGCAATAGCATTTTTTAAATAACATTTTTCCATTTACATTTAAGAGTAGATTTTAATATATATTTTAAAATATTGAGTTCCAAATTTTCTTCCTTTCTTTCCACCTTCCTAACATGATAAGCAATTTGATGTAGGCTCTATATGTACAGTCATGTAAAACCTATTCCCATATCAGTCAGGTTATGGAAATAGAAACAGATGAAAAGAAAAGAAAATAATTCATAAAAAAGAAAGTTTAAATATGATGCTTTGATCTGTATTCATACTCCATAGGTTCTTTCTCTGGATGTGAAGAACATACTCCCTCATGCTTCTTTGTAGCAAACAGATCATTGTGTTAATGATAAAAGCTAAGTAATTCATAATTTACTGTAGTATTCTCTTTTGGCTTTTCTTGGAGGTCTCTGGGAGCAGCTTCGTTTCAGTTCAGCAATCACCACAAGTGCAGCCAGGGGTTAAAGTCCAAATTCTTTATTGTCTCCTTCAAAGTCTTGTCTCCTTTCCTGGGGCCCGGTTAGCTTTCTTAGAGGACTATCTCTCTCCTTGGTTCCGTGGGCTTGAGCTCCTGCCTCCTTCTCTGGCTTCTGAATCCCCCCGACTTCAAAGGTTTGTGCTTCAGCCTGCAGCCACCACAAAGGTGGACAATGGAATGAATGTCTCAGCCGTGGAGAGCTTCTAGTGCTCTTGTCATTTCTGGCCCTGAGAGCTTCTAGCTTATATCCTCCACACTGAGTACAAACCAATCATTATATCACTAGGAAACCATTATTTGGTAGGATCACATCAATGCTAAACTAGATTTAACCATTGTCTCCTCGATTCCACTTAGCCAATACCAAATGGTTTTGGTGACTGCTGCTTTAAATTATAATTTTAGATCAGCTACACCAAAGAACGAACACTGGGAAACAAATGTGAACTATCTGCATTTTAGTTTTTCTTCCCGGGGTTATTTATACCTTCTGAATCTAATTCTCCCTATGCAACAAGAGAACTGTTCGGTTCTGCAAACATATATTGTATCTAGGATATACTGCAACATATCCAACATATAAAGGACTGCTTGCCATCTAGGGGAGGGGGTGGAGGGAGGGAGGGGGAAAAAAATCGGAACAGAAATGAGTGTCAATATAATGTAATTATTAAATAAAAAATTTAAAAAAAATTAGTTTAGGGAGTATTGTCATCTTTATTATATTCGCTCGGTCTATCCAAGAGCACTTAATATTTTTCCAATTATTTAAGTCTGACTTTATTTGTGTGGAAACTTTTTTGTAATTTTGCTCAAATAGTTCCTGACTTTCCTTTGGTAGGTAGATTCCCAAATATTTTATGCTATCAACAGTTATTTTGAATGGAATTTCTCTTTGTATCTCTTGCTCTTGGATTTTGTTGGTGGTGTATAAAAATGCTGAGTATTTATGGGGATTTATTTTGTATCCTGCTACTTTGCTAAAATTATGAATTATTTTTAATAGCTTTTTAGTAGAATCTCTGGGGTTCTTTAGGTATGGCATCATATCATCTGCAAAGAGTGATAGTTTGGTTTCCTCATTGCCTACTCTAATTCCTTTAATCTCTTTCTCGACTCTTATTGCAGAGGCTAGTGTTTCTAATACGATATTGAATAATAATGGTGATAGTGGGCAACCTTGCTTCACTCCAGATCTTACTGGGAAAGGTTCCAGTTTTTCCCCATTGCATATGATGCGTCCTGAAGGTTTTAAATATATGCTCCTGACTATTTTAAGGAAAAGTGTAACGTGACTTGTTTTCTCAAGCGGAGTATCTGCCCTCTACTTACCCATTTTCTGGGTCTTTGGTCGTCACCGGCTTCCGAGGAAGAACTAAACACTGAACCGAGTTGCCAAAAAGAAGCGGAGTTTATTCTTACACAGCTACATCAGGCAGAGAGAGAGAGACTCCAGGAAGTACATTGTAAATAAAAACTTTTTGGTTTTGTCAGCACCAATCAGGGTGTCTGTTACCAGTTTTATCCTTATATGGTGATCTTATAGCTAGCAAGCCTGTGTCTTTGGTATCTGCTTTGAGCCCCAACCCCCAACAATTCCCCCTTTTTGTTTAAAGCCAGTGATAAAAGCACGGTTCGCCTTGTCTCAGTAGCAAGGTTTTATAAACAGATGGCTTATGCCCTGGGTCCCTTCTGCGTGAGCTTGAGGATTTCAGCCATGGAGCGCTGTCTTAGGTCGTCAGGGCAAGCCATGCCTGACCCGTGGATCCCTGCTACACCAGGTCCCTGTCTCAGGTGGGTGGGAATGCCCTGAAGTTGCCCGTCATGGCGCGGTGGTGGTCTTACGGTTGTGGCTCAAGCTCCGTCAGCCAGACCTGAGAGTCCTAATCTTTCAATTACACAATGATGACAACGTTGAAAACTAACGTCTCTCTTTTATACACGTGTTCTATTTACAATTCAGCCAAAGGCAAATAGTTATACATAGACACCACAGGCGCTAGGAGATAGTTAATTTAACTAAGGCAAAGTTTCCGGTACCATGGGGTGTTAAAATCAGCTTCAGTAAAACAAAGGGGCTCAGGTTGTGGGGTGTGCAAGTTGTCCACTGGCTCTGAGTCATGGATTTGTTGGTAGACAACTTGAACGTTTTTCTGGATCGCGGAATCAACCTGAGACTTAACAAAGTTGGTTAGTTTGTTGAACAACCATGGTCCAAAGGAAACCAAAAGTAAGAAGCCAATGAGTGGGCCTAGGAGACTAGGAAGCAATGTTGTCAGCCAGGGGGAAGCAGAAAACCAGTTTTGGTACCAGGATTCTTGTTGTTCTTGCTTCACTCCAGATCTTACTGGGAAAGGTTCCAGTTTTTCCCCATTGCATATGATGCTTACTGATGGTTTTAAATATATGCTCCTGACTATTTTAAGGAAAAGTCCATTTATTCCTATGCTCTCAAGTGTTTTTATTAGGAATGGATGTTGGATTTTATCAAATGCTTTTTCTGCATCTATTGAGATGATCATATGGTTTTTGTTTGGTTGGTTATTGATATAGTCAATTATGTTAATAGTTTTCCTAATATTGAACCAGCCCTTCATTCCTGGTATAAATCCTACTTGGTCATAGTGTATTATCCTGGGGACGATTTTCTGTAATCTTTTTGCTAATATTTTATTTAGGATTTTAGCATCAATATTCATTAGGGAGATTGGTCTATAATTTTCTTTCTCTGTTTTCAGCCTACCTGGTTTAGGTATCAGTACCATGTCTGTGTCATAAAAGGAGTTTGGTAGGACTCCTTCGATCCCTATTTTTTCAAATAGTTTATTTAACATTGGAGTTAATTGTTCTTTAAATGTTTGGTAGAATTCACATGTAAATCCATCTGGTCCTGGGGATTTTTTCTTAGGGAGTTAATTGATAGTTTGTTCTATTTCTTTTTCTGAGATGGGACTGTTTAGGATATTTACTTCTTCCTCTGTTAGTTTGGGCAAGCTATATTTTTGGAGGTATTTTTCTATTTCTTTTAAGTTGTCGAATTTATTGGCATAAAGTTGGGCAAAGTAACTCCCTAATTATTGCTCTAATTTCTTCTTCGTTAGTGGCGAGTTCTCCCTTTTCATTTTTAAGACTAACAATTTGATTTTCCTCTTTCCTTTTTTTAATCAGATTTACTAAGGGTTTGTCTATTTTGTTGGTTTTTTCATAGAACCAACTCAGTTTTATTAATCAATTCAATAGTTTTTTTACTTTCAATTTTATTGATCTCTCCTTTTATTTTTAGAATTTCAAGTTTAGTGTTTGACTGGGGGTTTTTAATTTGTTCCTTTTCTAGCATTTTTAGTTGCAAACCCAATTCATTGATCTTCTCTTTCTCTGTTTTATACAAATAGGCCTCTAGAGATATGAAATTTCCCCATATTACTGCTTTGGCTGCATCCCAAACAATTTGGTATGATGTCTCATTATTATCGTTTTCTTGGGTGAAGTTATTAATTATGTCTATGATTTGCTGTTTCACCCAATCATTCTTTAGCATGATATTATTTAGTTTCCAATTATTTTTTGGTCTACTTCCCCCTGGTTTTTTGTTGAATGTAATTTTCATTGCATCGTGGTCTGAAAAGGATGCATTTACTATTTCTGCCTTACTGCATTTGAGTTTGAGGTTTTTATGTCCTAATATATGGTCAATTTTTGTATAGGTTCCATGAACTGCTGAAAAGAAAGTGTATTCCTTTCTGTCTCCATTACATTTTCTCCAGAGGTCTATCATATCTAACTTTTCTAGTATTCTGTTTACCTCTTTGACTTCTTTCTTATTTATTTTGTGGTTTGATTTATCTAATTCTGAGAGTGCAAGGTTAAGATCTCCCACTATTATAGTTTTACTGTCTATTTCTTCTTGCAGCTCTCTTAGTTTCTCTTTTAAGAATTTAGATGCTACCCCACTTGGTGCATATATCTTTAATATAGATAGTGCTTCATTATCCATGCTGCCCTTTAGCAAGATATAGTGCCCTTCCTTATCTCTTTTAATTAGATCAATTTTTGCTTTAGCTTGATCTGAGATCAGGATGGCTACCCCTGCTTTTTTGACTTCACCTGAAGCATAGTAGATTTTGCTCCAACCTTTTACCTTTAACCTGCATGTATCTCCCCGCTTCAGGTGTGTTTCCTGTAAACAACATATTGTAGGATTCTGGCTTTTATCCATTCTGCTAACCGCTTCCTCTTTATGGGGGAGTTTACCCCGTTCACATTTATGGTTAGAATGACCAATTCTGTATTGCTTGCCATCTTGTTAACCCCGGATTATGCTTTTCTCCCTTCTTTCCCCTTTCCCCCCCTTCCCAGTATTAAGCTTGTGAGCACCACTTGCTTCTCACAGCCTTCCCTTTTTAGTATCCCTCCCCCCGCCTTAGAGTTCCTCCCCCTATCTTACCCCTTTCCCTCCCAGTTTCTGTATTCCCTTCCGCTTAGCTTATTCCTTCCCTTTTCACTTTTCCCTTCTCACTTTTCAATGAGGTGGGAGAAGTTTCACCATAGATTGAATATGTCTTAAGATTTTTCACTTAAAGCCAATTCTGAAGCCAGTAAGATACCCACTATATTCATCCCCCTCCCTTCTTTCTCTCAGATATAATGGGTTTCCTATGCCTCTTCATGAGATGTACTACCCCCACTTTACCCTTTTTCTGGTACAATGTCCTTTCCACATCAATTTCTAGAACAAAGTATACATGTATTCTTTATACATTTATATAGTCAAAATATAGTTCCCAAGATTAATCTTTACCTTTTTAGATTTCTCTTGAGTTCTATATTTGTAGATCAAACTTTTTATTAAGTTCTGGCTTTTTCATCAGAAATAGATGAAATTCGCTTACTTCGTTGAATGTCCATCTTCTTCCCTGGAAAAAGATGCTCATTCTTGCTGGGTAAGTTATTTTTGGTTGCATACCAAGTTCCTTAGCCTTTCGGAATATCATATTCCAGGCCCTTCGATCTTTTAATGTGGATGCTGCCAGATCCTGGGTGATCCTTATTGTGGCTCCTCGATACTTGAATTGGGTTTTTCTAGCCGCTTGCAATATTTTTTCCTTCATCTGAGGGTTCTGGCATTTGGCCACTATATTCCTTGGTGTCTTGATTTTAGGATCCCTTTCAGTGGGTGATCGATGAATCCTTTCAATGTTTATTTTTTCCTCTGTTCCTATGACTTCTGGGCAGTTCTCTTTAATAATTTCCTGGAAAATAGTGTCCAGGCTCTTTTTTTCATCATTCTTTTCTGGAAGTCCAATGATTCTCAGATTGTCTCTCCTGGATCTGTTTTCCAGGTCTGTTGTCTTCCCCAGAAGGTATTTCACATCCTTTTCCATTGTTTGATTTTTTTGGATTTGCTTCACTGATTCTTCTTGTCTCCTCGAGTCATTCAATTCCACTTGTTCAATTCTGATTTTCAGTGAGGTGTTTTCTTCACTCACTTTTTAAAGATCTTTTTCTAATTGTCCAATTGAATTCTTTTGTTCTGTGAAATTTTTTTCCATTTCGCCAATTTTGTTTTTTAGAGAGCTATTTTCTGTTTCCAGTTCACCAATCCTATTTTTCAAGGATTTTACTTCTTTATCCACTCTCTCTTTAACTGACTTCTCCAGGCTCTTTTGCCAAGCCTCACTCTGCTTTTCCCATTTTTCTTCTAGCTCCCTTGTGAGAGCCTTTTTAATTACTTCTATGAGGTTCATCTGTGCTGAGGAACAGATGATCTCCTCCTTTGGGGATTCACCTGGAGACTGTCTGTTTTTAGTCTCCTCAGGATTTAGAGTCTGCTCTCTATCTGTATAGAAGCTGTCAAGGGTTAAAGTCCTCTTCAGCTTCTTGCTCATTCTGTCAAATAATCAGAGACAAACTAGCAAAGAAAAACAGAAAAAAACTGGAGTCTTTCTTTGGGGGAGGGGCTGGGTATGTTACCGAGCTTCCTCTCCAGACTGCAGGAGGCAGCAGTGAGGCACTAGCAGGACTGTGTTGCGCGTGGGCTCTGAGGTCCCAGAGCGTGCTGAGTCACTGTGTGGGGGGAAGGGGGGAGCGGCCAGGTCCCGGGAGACTCCAGCTGTTTGGGGTTGTATTCTTCACCCCCAGTGTTTTTAGCTTCTCTGCTGGGCTGCTGACTTGCTGCCGGAGCAAAGTATCCAAACCTGTAGCGAAGCTCTCCCCGCAGAGACGGCTGCGATCACTCCCCACCCCCTCTCCAGTCTGCTCCCGTGCTCTCACTGCCGCTGCCCGCCGCCTGCGCCCGATCTAAAACCATCCCAGCCCTCCAGTAAAGACAGACCTTTCTTGGCGAATCTCAAGGATGGCTTCTCTTGGTAACTATTTGTGGGTTTTTTTCAGTCAAGCATTGATTCAGAGGCTTGTAATGAAGTGGATAGTGAGAGAAAGCGCGGAGCTTATGCAGCTGTGAGCCTCCTCTCCGCCATCTTAACTGGAAGTCCCCTTGAATGCTATTCTCTACCAGGCCCAGCTTATTTACAAAGAAACAACATTCTTCTTTTAGTGCAGCGCAAAGGCCGCCCTGCTGTAAGAACAACAGATCTAAACCCCTTCTATTTTGCAGTACCACTTCTGCTAGGGAGGACACAGAGTCTTTTAAATTTTCAAGGCCTGATTGGAGTTCTGTGAGGTCTTTATCAATGACTGCACTTAACTGCGCGTATTGGTGATTGGATGTGACTAAAGAGGCAATCTCTGTTCCCGTACCAGTTAGACCAAGGCCAATGACAACAGCAAGTGTGATTGCTGTCAAGGGCTCTCTCCTTGTTCTGATCCTAACGTCAGCCTTGAGTCCCAAAAGTTTAAAAGCTCGTTGGCTGGGTGTACCATGAGGTGAGGAAAAAGTGACACGAGCACACAGTAATCTTGTTTGCTTAAAAAGGAGGTGGAACGGATAAAAGTGGTCAGTCCAGAGGAGCAGGCAAAGTGAATAGGAGCTAGGCGTTCCCATTCTTTCAGGTATTTTGAAAAAATATATACCAGGTTCCCCAATGTTCCATCAGGTTCCCCAATATTCTATCTCTACCTCCCCCTTTTTTTTTTCTCACGGAAAGGAATTATCAAATGACCATTCCCCATATAAATTCCAAGAGCAAATCAAAATCCCTATACATGACAGACTAATACAGTAACATTTCCTAACAAGCCCTCAAACATAACAGCAATAATCAGAGTTTTTAACAACTTCCATCCCAAATCTTAAACACACAGTAATAGATGATCTAAGCAGGGTTTAACAATCAATCATCAACCATTCCCAAAGTCCCTTATATCAGTCCAAAGTACACTCGATGCAGGGTCCAGTCCACGGTCTCATGTACAAACTGATGCTTCAGGCTGTGAAGTGATAGGAGGCTCTCATTCCATGCAGAATGGTTGTGTGCCGTGGTGACAATCAAAGCTGATCAAAGCTGATCCAGGTTCCAGAAGCAAGCCAATATCTGTAATTTGACCAAAATCTAGAGCAAAAACACAAATCTAGCACAAAGATTAGATCAGTCTCAGATAGAAAGACTCAGTTCACCAAACTGCTGCAGAATATGAGGAGGCCAAAATAAGTTGTTTCCTATGTGAAGAAATGAGTTTGCTTTACAGGCCAAGCAAACGACTGCAGTCTTACAGACCATTATTAATTGTCCTCTTATGTAGAAACCTTAAAGAAACAAAACACAAATATCCAGTAACAGACAGATGACCAGGCGAAATGCCCAGTTGCCCAAGCATTTAGGATACAATGATTACATATGACCAGACTGAAAATAGCAAGGCATGACATATTGAATTGCATTAACAGTTCTACTGACCATTGCTCTGATCAGAGAGATCAGTTACAAAAGGAAAAATGCAAGAACATAACTATAACATAATATAAACAGTTGAGTTTTAACAGCTTATCAATCAATTGTCCCAGTAACTGTCAGAGGGTGGAGCTTTAAAACTCCCAAATAGCATTAACTAATTAATTCTAAGCCCAAAAAAATTTTACCTCCAATAACAGATGTCATTAATCAAATTTCTGATAACTCTTAAACAATTATTTATCATAACCTTGTAACAATAATAGAAAGAAATTTCGTCTCAGTAAGTTCACAACTTAGAACAATTATCATATCTGGGTAGATGTTACATAAATGAACATTATACATACAAATCATTTGGCTTTTAAAATACCCAATACATAGAAAAATATCCCAAATTGCATATTGTCCATAACAGAAACATTTTAAAAAGGACAAAGACAAAAACTATTATTTTCAGAGGCCCTTTAAATAACCTCAGGATGACCCAATACAATCAATTTAAACTTATACAAAAAACCCAATTCCACATAAAATAATTCAAGAAGGTTTTTATCATAGCAATTAAACTTTTAGAAATATTCGTACCAAAGTATGGATCACATTTATGACCATATTCCTCAACCAAGAAAATATTTATGTATCAAAAAACAAATATTCAATCAATTAACTTAAAAGTATGTCCTTAAAAATCAGTTTGCTGAACTGGCCGTAATCAGATAAGAAAAAAGCGGCAGGAACATACTTAAGAGGGGTGAGGGGAGGAGAGGATTCCACATGGCCACCCTTCCCCCACTCCTGCCCCCTAGAAAAAACTTCCCTCAGGTTCCCCATTCAAATTTCCTAATGGGGATCCTTTTCAAGATTTAACCCATCAGTTTCCCAATATCAGGTTTCTTCCCAAATTCACCATTTCCAACCTTCTCTTTCTCCCTGGCTACATATTTGAACAATCTCCTTAAAGAACTTTCCTATCAGATGCTCCTGATGCTACTATAAAGACAGTGGAGGTGGATGGCTCCCTTCCCCCACCTCTTCACCTACTCCTAAAAGATTTTCTTTCACCTTTTTTAAAGCCATGCAAACCTCTAATTGTTCCTACAAATCAGTCCTTCCTAAATCACCTGCATTCCTCTTTCCTTTGTCCTTCAAAAACCTGTAAGATTCACACTATAGTGAATAGTCCAAAACCTCCAAAAACCCACACATGTCCAGCAGAGCTGGTTTTAAAGTATAACTTATGTTAACAAATAACTCAATATATTTCAGAAGGTAACAAACTGAATCAAACTAATACAGCTGTTTTTAAAAGTTGTTTTTTTTTTTTTTTTTTTTTTTACCACATTCCTTCTAACAGCTATTAGCATCTTATCTCCAGAGGTTTTTATTGCCCAGGCCAGGCTAACCTTGAATTTTATTGCTCTTTACTCTAGTAAGCTTTGTTTCAAGGGGAAAAACCTTTTCTGTCCATTTAAAATAGCTAAAATCCATGTACTTACAAAATTAGTACAAGAGGTTAAAAGTTTTAAAATCACAAGCAAATTTTCAAACAACCAATCCCCAAATTTCTTAATCATTGTTCTTAAAACTTAACAAAGCTTTTAAATCAGCAAAAACAGACTAGGGGCTGTTTCCAGGACCTCCACCCCCAGAGAGAAGTTAGTTTCACCTTTTCCCATTTCAGAATCCAAAGGGTTTTCTGTGAATTTCCAAGCTCATTCAGTACTTTTCTCTGCCTTCACAGAGAATGCGTAGATATTCCATTCAAACTTCTTTCCTTTAAATGTTAGCACACTGGTCTTCTATATACATATTTTAACTTTCCGAAATTCCAAATTCCTTTCAATCTATTTTTTCATTTCTTTTTCTTCCTTTCTCTCACTTTCCTCCCTCTGTCTCACAGGCTGCTGCAGTCAGCCAGAGACAGAGAGAGGGAGAGAGAAAGATTTTTCAAGCTTCTTGATATTTGCTAAGCCTGCACACAGAGGCTGAATCCTTATCTCTTACAAGTTTGCTAACTTTTAACACAGACACACACAGACAAACATGGAGCTCCATTTAAAAATTTTTCCAACCAATAAAACAGACAAATCACACAGAACATAGAACACACATCACACAGACTATACAGTTACAACACTAAACAAACACATAACACATAACAGACCCAGATATTTTCCAGCGTCCCAGAAAATATCCATCTCAGAATTTTTATTCTTCAAGGGTCTCAACGCTTTGGGTAATTAATTATCGGGGCAGTAAGAAAGGGCAAGCTGTGAGGAGGTGGAATATACCCTGCAGCCTCGCTTTCTAATTCACCAACATCTGAGGCGCTAAGGGCATCCTGAGTTTCACTTTCTTTTTTTTACAGGGAGTTTAGGTTCGGCAGCAGGGAAGACGGGGTTTGCGAGATTGCTTTCTACGGGGGGAGTCCCTTCTTTGGGAAGCGGGGGGTAGATAGACTGGACGGAAGGGATCTCAATGATCCCTGGGTGTGTATAGTCATATGCGGCCATTTGCTGACCCACTAGATGCCATCTTCCTATTCTTATGCCTGATTGTTGAACCCATGGGCAGATGTCCCAAATCTTCTCTATAAATTCCCGACATGTCTTTATGGGAAGTTTGCAACCTTTCTGTGCACATAATTTATAGAGGCGTTTTGTTAACACCGCTTTTTCTTCTGGCAACATTTGGGGAATACTACTACCCCTCCCCCCCCATCATCCCTGCTCTCTGCAGAGGCAGCTCAGTGAAGGCAGAATTTCTGCCGAGGCAGTCTCTCTGCGCTCGTGAAAGTCCCTGGACCCTCTGTTCCTGTTCAGGTGCCACTTGTAACGTGACTTGTTTTCTCGAGCGGAGTATCTGCCCTCTACTTACCCATTTTCTGGGTCTTCGGTCGTCACCGGCTTCCGAGGAAGAACTAAACACTGAGCCGAGTTGCAAAAAGAAGCGGAGTTTATTCTTACACAGCTACATCAGGCAGAGAGAGAGACTCCAGGAAGTACATTGTAAATAAAAACTTTTTGGTTTTGTCAGCACCAATCAGGGTGTCTGTTACCAGTTTTATCCTTATATGGTAATCTTATAGCTAGCAAGTCTGTGTCTTTGGTATCTGCTTTGAGCCCCAACCCCCAACAGAAAAGTCCTTTTATTCCTATGCTCTCAACTGTTTTTATTAGGAATGGCTGTTGGATTTTATCAAATGCTTTTTCTGCATCTATTGAGATGATCATATGGTTTTTGTTTGGTTGGTTATTGATATAGTCAATTATGTTAATAGTTTTCCTAATATTGAACCAGCCCTGCATTCCTGGTATAAATCCTACTTGGTCATAGTGTATTATCCTGGGGATGATTTTCTGTAGTCTTTTTGCTAATATTTTATTTAAGATTTTAGCATCAATATTCATTAGGGAGATTGGTCTATAATTTTCTTTCTCTGTTTTCAGCCTACCTGGTTTAGGTATCAGTACCATGTCTGTGTCATAAAAGGAGTTTGGTAGCTCTCCTTCAATCCCTACTTTTTCAAATAGTTTATTTAGCAGTGGAGTTAATTGATCTTTAAATGTTTGATAGAATTCAGATGTAAATCCATCTGGTCCTGGGGATTTTTTCTTAGGGAGTTGATTGATAGTTTGTTCTATTTCTTTTTCTGAGATGGGAGTGTTTAGGATATTTACTTTTTCCTCTGTTAGTTTAGGCAAGCTATATTTTTGGAGGTATTCTTCTATTTCATTTAAGTTGTCGAATTTATTGGCATAAAGTTGGGCAAAGTAACTCCTAATTATTGCTCTAATTTCCTCTTCGTTAGTGGTGAGTTCTCCCTTTTCATTTTTAAGACTAACAATTTGATTTTCCTCTTTCCTTTTTTTAATCAGATTTACTAAGGGTTTGTCTATTTTGTTGGTTTTTTCGTAGAACCAACTCTTAGTTTTATTAATTAATTCAATAGTTTTTTTTTTACTTTCAATTTTATTGATCTCTCCTTTTATTTTTAGAATTTCAAGTTTAGTGTTTGACTGGGGGTTTTTAATTTGTTCCTTTTCCAGCATTTTTAGTTGCAAGCCCAATTCACTGACCTTCTCTTTCTCTATTTTATACAAATAGGCCTCTAGAGATATGAGATTTCCCCTTATTACCGCTTTGACGGCATCCCATACATTTTGGTATGATGTCTCATTATTATCGTTTTCTTGGATGAAGTTATTAATTATGTCTATGATTTGCTGTTTCACCCAATCATTCTTTAGTATGAGATTATTTAGTTTCCAATTATTTTTTGGTCTACTTTCCCGTGGCTTTTTGTTGAATGTAATTTTCAATGCATCGTGGTCTGAAAAGGATGCATTCACAATTTCTGCCTTACTGCATTTGAGTTTGAGGTTTTTATGTCCTAATATATGGTCAATTTTTGTATAAGTTCCATGAACTGCTGAAAAGAAGGTGTACTCCTTTCTGTCCCCATTACATTTTCTCCAGAGATTTATCATATCTAATTTTTCTAGTATTCTATTTATCTCTTTGACTTCTTTCTTATTTATTTTGTGGTTTGATTTATCTAATTCTGAGAGTGCAAGGTTGAGATCTCCCACTATTATAGTTTTACTGTCTATTTCTTCTTGCAGCTCTCTTAATTTCTCTTTTAAGAATTTAGATGCTACACCACTTGGTGCATATATCTTTAATATATATACTGCTTCATTAGTCGTTCTACCCTTTAGCAAGATATAGTGCCCTTCCTTATCTCTTTTGATTAGATCAATTTTTGCTTTAGCTTGATCTGAGATCAGGATGGCTACCCCCGCTTTTTTGACTTCACCTGAAGCATAGTAGATTTTGCTCCAACCTTTTACCTTTAACCTGCATGTATCTCCCCGCTTCAGGTGTGTTTCCTGTAAACAACATATTGTAGGATTTTGGCTTTTAATCCATTCTGCTAACCGCTTCCTCTTTATGGAGGAGTTTACCCCGTTCACATTTATGGTTAAAATGACCAATTCTGTATTACTTGCCATCTTGTTAACCCCGGATTATGCTTTTCTCCCTTCTTACCCCCTTACCCCTCTTCCCAGTATTAAGCTTGTGAGCACCACTTGCTTCTCACAGCCCTCCCTTTTTAGTATCCCTCCCCCCACCCTTAGAGTTCCTCCTCCTATCTTACCCCTTTCCCTCCCAGTTTCCATGTTTCCTTCCACTTAGCTTTTTCCTTCCCTTTTCACTTTTCCCTTCTCACTTTTCAATGAGGTGGGAGAAGTTTCAACATAGATTGAATATGTCTAAAATTTTTCTCTTAAAGCCAATTCTGAAAGCAGTAAAATACTCACTATATTCATCCCTCTCCATTCTTTCTCTCAGATATAATAGGTTTTCTTTGCCTCTTCATGAAATGTAGTACCTCCACTTTCCCCTTTTTCTGGTACAATGTCCTTTCCACATCTAGTTTCTAGAACAAGGTATATCTGTATTCTTTATACATCTTTATAGCTGAAATATAGTTCTCAGGATTAATCTTTACCTTTTTAGATTTCTCTTGAGTTCTGTACTTGTAGATCAAATTTTTTGTTAAGTTCTGGCTTTTTCATCAAAAATAGGTGAAATTCGCTTACTTCATTGAATGTCCATCTTCTTCCCTGGAAAAAGATGCTCATTCTCGCTGGGTAAGTTATTTTTGGTTGCATCCCAAGTTCCTTAGCCTTTCGGAATATCATATTCCAGGCCCTTCGATCCTTTAATGTGGATGCTGCCAGATCCTGGGTGATCCTTATTGTGGCTCCTCGATACTTGAATTTGGTTTTTCTAGCCACTTGCAGTATTTTTTCCTTCGTCTGAGGGTTCTGGCATTTGGCCACTATATTTCTTGGTGTTTTGATTTTAGGATCCCTTTCAGTAGGGGATCGATGAATTCTTTCAATGTCTATTTTACCCTCTGTTTCTATGACTTCTGGGCAGTTCTCTTTGATAATTTCCTGGAAAATAGTGTCCAGGCTCTTTTTTTCATCATATTTTTCTGGGAGCCCAATAATTCTTAGATTGTCTCTCCTGGATCTATTTTCCAGGTCCGTTGTTTTCCCAAGAAGGTGTTTCACATTTTTCTCCATTGTTTGATTTTTTTTGGTTTTGGTTGACTGATTCTTGTTGTCTCCTCAAGTCATTCAATTCCATTTGTTCGATTCTGATTTTCAATGAAGTATTTTCTTCACTCACTTTTTTTATATCTTTTTCTGATTGTCCAAT
>NC_067404.1:4660727-4745814 GCF_016432865.1 Antechinus flavipes
AACAAAAACAAAGAATATGTGGGTCAAATAACAAAACAGTAATTTCATTGAAGAGAATGCCAACAATGAGACAGCATACCAAAATTGGTGGAATGCAATCAAAGCAAGTTAAGAAAATGGTCTTTTTACAAATGGTTACTTCAAAAAACCAAGAAACAACAAAAACAAGTTAAAAAGAAAGAAAGAAACACCAGATCAAAGAAGGGGGCCTGAAATAAAAAAAAATCTAGAAAAAGAAGAAGAAATGAATCATCTCTAACTACATATCAAAATGGAAATCTGGATAACACTGAAAGTTTTTAAAAGTTAATTAATTATGTAATCAAAGTAAGAGTTGATTTAAAGGGAAAAACAACAATAACAACAACAAAGTCCATCATGGACTTTTGGGTATTTGCTTTAAACAAAAGAAAGAAGAAATGAAAAATGAGAAAAGGGTGAATTAATAAGCAATGAATATGAAATTAAAGTAATTATTAGGAAGCATTTTGCATAATCGCATGTCAGAGAACCTATATATCTATGTGAAATGGATGAATATTTTTTAAAAACAAAAACTCCATGTTCATAGAAGAGGAAATAGAATACTGAAATAACCCCATCTTGAAAAATAAAATTGAATAAGGAACAAGTGAGTTTCCTTAGATAGCATGCCAAGGAACACTTGATTTTATAGCTGAATTCTACCAAATACATAAGGAACAATTCATTCCAATAACTACGTAAACTGTTTAAAAATGAGGGAAAGGAGGTATCCTTCTAAAGTCCTTTTATTACAAAATTAGAGTTTTGATATCTAAACAAGGGAGAACAAAAACAGACTGAATATCGTAAGCAAATGACTTTGATAAACAGCTATGAAACATTTGAAATCAAATCATAGAGAGCATACACTATGACCAGTGGGATTTATACAAAGAATACAGGGCTGTTTCAATGTTAGGAAACCCCCAGCATTAATAATCAGTAAAAATGACCAAACCAACAAAAATCATGAGATATTATCAAAAGATGTATTAAAAAAAGCTTTTAACAAAATTCAATAGCCATTCTTATATGTAAACATTAGAAAACATAGGACCCAGTAGAAAGTTATTAAAAGGATGAGTAATATCTTTTTCAGAATTAAGAACAAGTATTATTTTTGAGAAGAATAAACCTGAAAGCTATAAATTAGATCAGGAGTGAATCAAGGCTGTCCATTATCACTGCAATTATTCAGTATTACTACTATATTACTACCAATATTACTACTAGCTGTAGGAAGAGGACAAGAAAAGGAAATTGTAGGAATAAAGTAGGCAGTGAGGAGATTAACTAACCCTATTCATAGATGGTCTTATGATTTATTTAGAGTACCCTAGAGTAGCAAAACAAATAAGCAAACCCCAATACTAGGGGAAACAATTGACAACTTTAGCAGAGTTGTAGGATACAAAATAAACCTATATAAATTATCAGAATATCTCTATACCACCACCAAGACCTAGCAGGAAGAAACAGAAAAACTGCATAAAAACCCTGCCAACACCAACCCAGTGACTGCTTGAAAACAAGGAGAAATATGATGGTATACTTAGAGAACTCCAGAGATTCTACTAAAAAGCTATTAGAAATAATTCATAATTTTAGCAAAGTAGCAGGATACAAAATAAATCCCCATAAATCCTCAGCATTTTTATACATCACCAACAAAATCCAACAGCAAGAGATACAAAGAGAAATTCCATTCAAAATAACTGTTGATAGCATAAAATATTTGGGAATCTAATTACCAAAGGAAAGTCAGGAATCATATGAGCAAAATTACAAAAAACTTTCCACACAAATAAAGTTAGACTTAAATAACTGGAAAAATATTAAGTGCTCTTGGATAGGCCGAGCGAATATAATAAAGATAACAATACTCCCTAATCTATTTATTTAGTGCTATACCAATCAGACTTCCAAGGAAATATTTTAATGATCTAGAAAAAATAACAAAATTCATATGGAACAATAAAAAGTCAAGAATCTCAAGGGAATTAATGAAAAAAAATCAAATGAAGGTGGCCTAGCTTTTCCTGATCTAAAATTATATACTAAAGCAGCAGTCACCAAAACCATTTGGTATTGGCTAAGAAATAGATTAGTTGAGCAGCAGAAAAGGTTAGGTTCACAAGACAGAATAGTCAACTATCGTAATCTAGTGTTTGACAAACCCAAGATCCTAACTTTTGGGATAAGAATTCATTATTTGATAAATACTGCTGGGATAACTGGAAATCAGTATGGCAGAAATTAGGCATGGACCCACACTTAACACCATATACCAAGATAAGATCAAAATGGGTCCATGACCTAGGCATAAAGAACGAGATTATAAATAAATTAGAGGAACATAGGATAGTTTATCTCTCAGAGTTGTGGAGGAGAAAGAAATTTGTGACGAAAGATGAACTAGAGACCATTACCGATCACAAAATAGAAAATGTTGATTATATCAAATTAAAAAGCCTTTGTACAACCAAAACTAATGCAAACAAGATTAGAAGGGAAGCAACAAAGTGGGAAAACATCTTCCCAGTTAAAGGTTCTGATAAAGGCCTCATTTCTAAAATTTATAGAGAACTAACTCAAATTTATTAGAAATCAAGCCATTCTCCAATTGATAAATGGTCAAAGGATACAAACAGACAATTTTCAGATGATGAAATTGAAACTATTACCACTCATATGAAAGAGTGTTCCAAATCACTACTGATCAGAGAAATGCAAATTAAGACAACTCTGAGATACCACTACACACCTGCCAGATTGTCTAAGATGACAGGAAAAAATAATGATGAATGTTGGAGGGGATGCTGGAAACTGGGACAATGGTGCATTTTTGGTGAAGTTGTGAACGAATCCAACCATTCTGGAGAGCAATCTGGAATTATGCCCAAAAAGTTATCAAACTGTGTTTTTTTTTAATTTAATTTTTATTTAATAATTACTTTATATTGACACTCGTTTCTGTTCCGATTTTTTTTCCCTCCCTCCCTCCACCCCCTCCCCTAGATGGCAAGCACTCCTTTATATGTTGGATATGTTGCAGTATATCCTAGATACAATATATGTTTGCAGAACCGAACAGTTCTCTTGTTGCATAGGGAGAATTGGATTCAGAAGGTATAAATAACCCGGGAAGAAAAACAAAAATGCAGACAGTTCACATTCGTTTCGCAGTGTTCTTTCTTTGGGTGTAGCTGCTTTTGTCCGTCATTTATCAATTGAAACTCAGGTCTCTTTGTCAAAGAAATCCACTTCCATCAAAATATGTCCTCATACAATATCGTTGTCGAAGTGTATAATGATCTCCTGGTTCTGCTCATTTCACTTAGCATCAGTTCATGTAAGTCTCGCCAGTCCTCTCTGTATTCATCCTGCTGGTCATTTCTTACAGAACAATAATATTCCATAACATTCATATACCATAATTTACCCAGCCATTCTCCAATGGATGGGCATCCATTCCTTTTCCAGTTTCTAGCCACTACAAACAGGGCTGCTACAAACATTTTGGCACATACAGGTCCCTTTCCTTTCTTTAGTATCTCTTTGGATATAAGCCCAATAGAAACACTGCTGGATCAAAGGGTATGCACAATTTGATAATTTTTTGGGCATAATTCCAGATTGCTCTCCAGAATGGTTGGATTCGTTCACAACTCCACCAACAATGCATTAGTGTCCCAGTTTTCCCGCATCCCCTCCAACATTCATCATTATTTTTTCCTGTCATCTTAGCCAATCTGACAGGTGTGTAGTGGTATCTCAGAGTTGTCTTAATTTGCATTTCTCTGATCAATAATGATTTGGAACACTCTTTCATATGAGTGGTAAGTTTCAATTTCATCCTCTGAAAATTGTCTGTTCATATCCTTTGACCATTTATCAATTGGAGAATGGCTTGATTTCTTATAAATTTGAGTCAGTTCTCTATATATTTTGGAAATGAGGCCTTTATCAGAATCTTTAACTGTGAAAATGTTTTCCCAGTTTGTTGCTTCCCTTCTAATCTTGTTTGCATTAGTTTTATTTGTACAAAGGCTTTTTTAATTTGATGTAATCAAAATTTTCTATTTTGTGATCAGTAATGGTCTCTAGTTCATCTTTGGTCACAAATTTCTTTCTCCTCCACAAGTCTGAGAGATAAACTATTCTATGTTCCTCTAATTTATTTATAATCTCGTTCTTTATGCCTAGGTCATGGACCCATTTTGATCTTATCTTGGTATATGGTGTTAAGCGGGTCCATGTCAAACTGTGCATACCCTTTGATCCAACAGTGTTTCTATTGGGCTTTTATCCCAAAGAGATACTAAAGAAGGGAAAGGGACCTGTATGTGCCAAAATGTTTGTGGCAGCCCTGTTTGTAGTGTCTAGAAACTGGAAAAGGAATGGATGCCCATCCATTGGAGAATGGCTGGGTAAATTGTGGTATATGAATGTTATGGAATATTATTGTTCTGTAAGAAATGATCAGCATAATGAATACAGAGAGGCTTGGAGAGACTTACATGAACTGATGCTAAGTGAAATGAGCAGAACCAGGAGATCATTATACACTTCAACAACGATATTGTATGAGGATGTATTCTGATGGAAGTGGATTTCTTTGACAAAGAGACCTAACTCAGTTTCAATTAATAAATGATGGACAAAAACAGCTACATCCAAAGAAAGAATGTGGGAAATGAATGTGAACTATTTGCATTTTTGTTTTTCTTCCCAGGTTATTCTTACCTTCTGAATCCAATTCTTCCTGTGCAACAAGAGAACTGTTCGGTTCTACAAATATATATTGTATCTAGGATATACTGCAACATATCTAACATATATAGGACTGCTTGCCATCTAGGGGAGGGGGTGGAGGGAGGGAGGGGAAAAATCGGAACAGAAGCAAGTGCAAGGGATAATGTTTTAAAAAAAATTACCCTGGCATGGATTCTGTCAATATAAAGTTATTATAAAAAAAAAAAAAAGAATGCCATAGTAACGAGGTTTTTTGGAAGAAAAAGAAGGGAAAGAAAATCTATTAGTGTTTTAGGTTCAGAAATAAAAAGCACATCTGTAAATTTGATAAAGAAATCTTCAAGGAATAAAAAAATCGAGACAACAGTAAAAAAAAAAAAGAAAAAAGAAAACAAAGAGAAAACACTCTTTATACAAATGAAGAGAGGTCTAAAGCATAAGAGAAAGGTGAATTGTTCACCAGTAGCTTAGTCAATAAAAATCGCAATTCCACCTACTGTAATTTACTTATTTAGGGCCACATCAATCAAACTACCCATAATTTATTCTATACAACTAGAAAAAGTGATAAAATCAAATTCATCACAGAAGAATATGAGGCAAAGAATTTGAAGGGAATCAACTTTCCAAGGTGGGAGTGGGGGAGGGAATGTGAAGAAATGTGGAAAGCATGACTAGATTTTAAAGTATACTCCAAAGCAGTGATCATGAAAACCATCTGGTACTGTCTAAGGGACAGAGAAGAGGATCACTGGCCTGGGTTAGGCACACAATACACAGTAAGAAGTGTCACTAGTTATGCAGTGTTTGGCAAAATGAAAGAGCCACCTTTGACAGGAAGCATTCATCATGTGACAACAATTGCTGGGAAAACTGGAAAGCAGGTAGGCAGAGCTAAACATAGATTAAAATGTCACATCTTATGCCAAGATAAGGTCGAAATGGGAACATGATTTTGATATGTATCCACTTAGAGAGGTCCCGTTAGGCGGGACTCAGGGAGGCATTGGATCTGTGAATGCACCTCTGTCAGCAAATGAGGTTAGAAAAATTAAGAAAGAATTAGTCTCTATCATGGAAGATTCGCTTGGGGCATCCAAACGATTGGATCAATTTTTAGGCCTCAGCTTATATACTTGGTCAGAATTGATGCATGCCTTATCCATATTATTTACTCCCGAGGAGAGGTGTTCAATTCGAGCACAGGCTATGGGGGAATGGGAGAGGAGGCACCCACCCTTGAATGAGGGAGAGATTCCAGCAGAGCAGAACTATCCCGTGAATGACCCAGGGTAGGACAACAATAATCAGCCCCATAGGCAAAATATGCAGGCCTTGAGGGAGCTAGTAATTGTTGGAATATGGGATGCCTTCCCGAAAATATAAACAAAGCCCTGACTGTCATCCAGGAAAAGTATGAGTCACCAGCTCGGTATTTAGAAAGACTGAGAGAAGGAATGAGGACAGGTATTCAGGGGCTGACCCGGATAGCCCAGAGAATGAACAGATATTGAAAGTACAGTTTGTATCCAATTCCTGGCCAGATATTAACAAGAAAATACAAAAGATTGAGGGATGGATGCAGTCCCCTTTAAGATCCCTTCTGAAAGAAGCCACCAAGGGGTACGTAAGGAGGGATGAAAAAAAGGAAAAGCAAAGAGATAGGAGGATTGAGATGTTGTTGCAGACAACACAGCAGAATGCTAATAAGGAGAAAGAGGTAAGGGGGAGTGCAAGAAAGCTCCATCAGGAAAGAGGTGAGGGGAGTCGAAGGAGGAGAGTTGATGTGACTTGTTGGTTTTGTGGGAAACCAGGTCACTTCTCTAAGAGGTGCCCACAGAAAATTGAAGAGGAGCGGGTATTGTGCCTGGTGAAATTGGAAGACTAGGGGTGTCAGGGGTTCAGAGGGGGACCCCAGCTAGAGCCCTTGATAAATTTGAAGGTGGGGTCTAAAAAGGAAGAAATGTTTGTTTTTTAATTGATTCGGGTGCAGCCCAGACTTCTGTGACACAATTACCTGCAGGGGAGAAATTATCATCAAAATGTATGATGATTTCTGGAATTAACAGAGAAACTTTCTCAGTACCCATGACTGAGGTATTGTTGAGGTCTAGCTTTGGGGTACCTAAATGAAATTAGGGTTAAGGTCTAGTGGCAGGTTTGGGGTACAGATTTGGCCCAAGAGGGTCTAGTAGCGGCGCGAGTTCCCAATAAAAGCATTTATTGGCCCGGAGAGCTAGATTGATAAAAGAGGTTTATTATTGGATAAGCAAAGTTAAAGTATAGGCTAAGGGAGAGATAAGGAGGGCACTGGACAGAGGGTCCTCACGTGGTAGCCATGTTTGGAATCTCTGCAAAGAGGGGTTCCTAGCGTGGCCTTTTTATAACAGGAGACTTAGCTCGAGGGGCTTTCAGGTGTAGCCCTAAAGTTGGCTCATATCTGGGTGGAGCTGGGAACAAGTCAGATCTTCTATTGGAATTCAAAGGGACCAGGATTTGTGAGTTAAAGGGCAATTTACATTATTAACTAGGAGAGGGTGGGAATCTAGAAAGGTATCTTTCCCGCATCAGTATTACCTATAGAATATGAGGGAGTTGAAGTGCTTGGACAATTTTTAGTGGCTCCTGGAGCAGGAGTAAACTTGTTAGGGAGAGATTTGATAACAAAGCTTTCAATTAGTCTTGTGCCTCAGGGTCCCGGGCTGGTTCCAGTCCGAACTTTTGTGATGAGGGAAGTAGACAAACAGAAGATTAATTCTGAGGTTTGGGCAAGTCCCGAGAACCCAGGACTGTTGTCTATTCCCCCATAAAAATAAGTTTAAAGGACCCACATAATATAGTTAGGGTCTGACAATATCCAATTCCAAATGAAGGAAAAAAGGGACTGAAGCCGGTAATTGGGAGGTTGCTGAGAATGGGGTTAATTGAACCTTGTATTTCACCATTCGACACCCCCATTCTTTCTGTAAGGAAAAAAGATGGGACGTATAGAATGGTCCGGGATTTGAGGGAAATAAATAAAATAGTGTTGCCCTCTCATCCAGTAGTCCTGGACCTTTATACAATCCTGGGAAGGATTCCAGAGGGTGGTGCATGGTTTAGTGTAATAGATTTAAAGGATGCAGTTTGGAGTTGCCCCTTATCTGAGGACAGTCGAAATATTTTTGCATTTGAGTGGGAAGATCCAGATATGGGGAGAAAACAGCAATATCGATGGTGTGTATTACCGCAGGGATACACAGAGTCCTCCAATTTATTTGGGCAAATATTGGAAGGAATAATTGAACATTTTGAGAATCCAATTAAAGGGATAAAAATTTTCTTGTGGCCTGACAGAAAAGGAGTGACATTGCCCAAGTCACTATCAGTTTGATAAATTATCTAAGAGCACATGGACTAAGAGTTTCCCGGGATAAATTGTAATTTGTGGAACGTGAAGTAAAATATTTAGGTCATTTTATAAGTGAAGGGAAGAAGAAATTGGACCCTGTACGTGTGGAGGGGATTCTTCAGATTACTAAGCCTAAAACAAAGAAGGCTCTCTGGAAATTTTTAGGGTTGGTGGGGTATTGTAGAACTTGGATTGATGAATATGCACTATTAACTAAGTCATTATATACTCCTTTGTTAGAGGAGAAGCCTGATCTACATAAGGCAATCGGATTCAGAAGGACAACAAAATTTTGAACAACTTAAGCGGGCATTAATGTCAGCCCCCATATTACTTTTGCCATCATTAGAAAAGCCTTTTCATTTATATGTAAATAGAGTAAACGGGGTGGCTTTAGGGGTGTTAGCACAGGGAAGAGGAGGGCAGTGACACCTAGTGGCCTTCCTGTCAAAAATATTGGACCCAGTGGCAAAGGGATGGCCTACTTGTGTCCGGGCAGTAGCAGTCACAGCACTTTTGGTGGAAGAAAGTCGGAAATTAACCTTTGGGGGTAGTTTAATTGTGAGTGCCCCACACCAAGTTCGATCAATTCTGAATCAAAGGGCCGGCTAACTGCTTCTAGGATTTTAAAATATGAAGCAATTTTATTAGAAAAAGATGATTTGGTACTCTCACCAGACCATAACCTTAATCCAGCTATGTATGTTCTTATCTGCCTCCCCTGGGGAACATATGCCCCTTGGACATGATTGTCTAAATGTAATTGATTGTCAAACTAAAGTTAGCAAGGACTTGCAGGAGGTTCCTTTGTTAAAAGGTGCACAATGGTTCATAGATGGGTCCTCACGAGTAGTTGATGGGAAAAGGAAAAATGGATATGCTATTGTTAATGGGGAGAACTTGACTCTGGTTCAAGCTGGATCCTTGCCAAAAGAGTGGTCAGCTCAACCTTGTGAATTGTATGCATTAAATCAAGCCCTAAAAGTACTTGAAGGAAAGAATGGAACCATATACATGGACTCAAAATATGCTTGAGGAAGTGTTCATATATTTGGAAAGATATGGGAGGAAAGGGGAATGGGAAATAGCAAAGGTAAGGGATTGACACACAGGGCATTGGTTACTGAAATTCTAACTAATCTTAGGTCGCCTAAGAATATTGCCGTGATTCACGTGCAAGGACATCAGAGAAGAGATTCATTTGAGGCAAGGGGAACCCACCTTGCCAACGAGGAAGCAAAACGGGCTGGAGAAGAGGAATCTAAGTACAGAGGAAATGATGGTGCTAATTCTAGCATTTCCACCTCAATTGCCTCCACCTTCCCTTACCCCAGAAGAAAAGAAAAAGATTCAGAGCCTTGGTGCTCAGGAGAATAAAGAAGGGCATTGGTTCCTACCCGATGGCAGAGAGGTACTGACCACAGCAGGTATGAGACATGTACTCCAACACTTACATCAGGGCAGTCATTGGGGTGTCCAGAACCTGTGTGATGCGGTGCTGACCAAGTTTGTAGCACCTGGCCTGTATACAATAGCACGACAGCTTGTTAGTGGTTGTCTTGTTTGTCAAAGGACGAATAGGACGGCCCACCGACAAGTCCGAAAAGGGGGAAGGCCCCCTGGCATCAGGCCTTTCCAAAGCATACAGGTGGACTTCACCAAACTGCAATCTGTGGGGTGTCTCAAATATCTCTTGGTCATACTGGACCATCTGACCTCATGGGTGGAGGCCTTTCCCCTTGTCCAGGCAACAGCCTCAGTGGTTGTAAAAATACTTCTTGAACACATCATTCTGAGATATAGGCTGGCGGAGCAAATAGATTCGGACCAAGGCGCTCATTTCACAGCCAGAGTCCTCCGATCTATAGCCCAAGTGCTAGAAATTTCCTGGGATTTACATACCCCATGGCATCCACCCTCATCGGGCAAAGTGGAAAGGATGAATCAGGAAATTAACGGCAACTAAACAAATTGGCCTTAGAGACACAATTGCCCTGGACTAAGTGCCTTCCCCTTGCCATGTTAAGAATTAGAACAAAACCTCGGAGGAATGTGGGGTTATCACCCTATGAATTATTATATGGTCACCCTTCCCCTAGGGAAATGCAAAACCCTTCCTTAGACCCAATATTTGAAACTAAGGACTTGTTCTTGAGAAAATATGGTATGTCTTTATTGCAACATTTGAAAACTTTACAATTGAAAGGGATTATGGCTCAGACTCCTCCCTTAGGGTTTGCGGGGCATAAATTCCAGCCTGGAGACTGGGTCCTGGTTTGGACCTGGAAGGAGCATAAGCTGACCCCAACTTGGGAAGGATCGTTCCAGATCCTCTTAACATCAGACACAGCAGTCTGTACCAAAGAGAGAGGATGGACTCACCAGACCAGAATGAAAGGATCAGTAGAGGCTCCTAAGGAATGGACTGTAATTCCTAAGGGAGACTTGAGACTACAACTCCAATGAAAACTTGGTGAGACAAGCTGATCTTTTTCTTCTCCTGTGTCATTATTATAGCTATTATATTATTCTTTTTGTCTTTGCCCTTGCAGCCCCAGTTCACAACCCATTATTAGGGAAAAATAATAGCTTCCAGAGCCTGATACAGACAATTGCTGACACTTTCTGCATTCGAGATTGCTGGATTTGTGGAGGACCTCAACAATTCGATCAGTGGCCATGGGTAGCTGTTCCTCTGAGCACTGCTTGGCTCTTGAGCAAAAGGTTGGATGTGTACAATGGGACGGGGTTTTGGTCCGACAAAGAGAAACATCAGTGGTCGCTAACTGAGTCTGTCCCTGGTAGATACTGTCTGAATCAGACTAGAGAAGAGGAGTGGTTGGGAAGTAGTGAGTGTGTTTGGACTTATTCTGTGGAGACCAAGATAACCCAATTAGATTGCACAAGATATACACATAGGTGGAATCAAACCCACATTCAGTGCAACAATAGTATATGGTGTCCTTGCACTATTTCAGGATGGGAACTGGATTATTGCCAATTTCCACCATGCCGAAATCTGAATTGGCCTCCAAATCAATGTGAAATCATTTTACTCACCAGGCATAAGCGTGGTTACCCATGTGGGCCCTGGCAAATAGCAGAGTGTATGAGGCGGGAGGAAAAAGGAATCTCAACCCAACCTTTGTATCAGTGGCCGGGTATTTCAACCTGGGCCGGGTATTTCTCTTCCTTCTGGAGTAGAAAGGATAGATCTGAAGCTAACATTATGAGCTGTAGTTTTAAAGGGAAACAGCAGTTATGGAGATGTCAATATAAGGACTCTTTACCAGGGTGGTCCATTGGGGGACAAGGACTCTCAGTATTATCCTGTAGTATTCAATAGGACCAGAATCTTTGAATCAAACCACCCTGCATTAAAGGGACATTATTGGATCTGTGGTCCAAGTGCTCATACCCACCTACCTCTCAACTGGACTGGTGTGTGTTATGTTGGACTAATCAGGCCAAAGTTTTTCTTTTTACCTAGCACAGCAGGGAATCATCTAGGAGTCCAATTGTATGATGATTTAGACCGAGAGAGATGAAGTATTGTTACTTCTCTCACTCAAACTAGAGATGATAATGGATGGGGGGGACACATGGCCTCCTGAGAGGATAGTTCGAGAATATGGATCAGCCACACGGGCTCAGGATGGTAGTTGGGGGGTAGAGGATTCCTATATATATAATGACTTAACAATTTGTAAGGATTCCAACAAAGCAGAATTTGTGAAATGGAAAAAAATCCATTGAACAAAACAACTCATTTAAGAATTCAATTGGCCAAATACAAAAAAAAAAAAAAAAAAAAAAAAAAAAGATAAAAAAAAAAACTTGAAGAAAATAATTTTACATTTTTTTTTCTTTTTTTGTTTTCCTTGACTGATTCTTGTTGTCTCATTGAGTCATTCTTTTCCATTTGTTCAATTATGAAGTTTAGTGAAATATTTTCTTCATTTACTTTTTTTCCTTTCTGTATTTGTCCAAATGAATTTTTAAATGAGTTGTTTTGTTCTATGGGATTTTTTTCCATTTCACAAATTTTGTTTGTTAAGGAGTGATTTTATTTTGCTGTTTCACAAATGTTGTTTTTCTGGGAGTTTTTTCTTTTTCCATTTTATCAAATTATCTTTTGATGAATTATATGTCTTTCCAAACCCTCTTGCAAAATTTTCATTTCCTTTCCCCATTTTTCTTCTAGCTCACTTTAAAGATCCTTTTTAATTTCTTCTAGGAGAACCTTGTGCGATGGAGATCATATTATATCACTTTTGGGGGCTTCATTTGGAGACGATCTGCTTTTAGATCTGCTTTTAGTCTCCTCGGGATTTGAAATCTGCTCTTCTCTTTCACCATAAAAACTATCTGTGGTCAGAGTTCTCTTTGCTTTCTTACTCACTTTTTAAAAAAATTGGAATCTGCTTTTAGGGCAGGCGATGTTTTCCAAGCTCTCTCTATAAGCAGTGGATTCCTCTACAAGGGGCCGCCACTGTGCTGGGTCATATCTGATTCCCTCCCAGTGCTGGGTGGGCATGGCCAGGTCCCATGAGATTCTGGTACTTCAGGGCTCACTATTTGCCTTTTGTGTTTGTGTTGGATGCTTTATAACTTCTCTGCCGATCTACTGGCTTGCAACCAGGGCAGAGTGGCCAACTCTACTGCAGATTCCTGTAGATTCATCCCCTTACATCAAGGGTCCTCAAACTTTTTAAATAGGGGGCCCGTTGGAGGGCCAGGCTGCAGTGAAAACAAAAATTTTGTTTTGTGGGACTTTAAATAAAGAAACTTCATAGCCCTGGGTGAGGGCGATAAACATCCTCAGCTGCTGCATCTGGCCCACAGGCCATAGTTTAAGGACCCCTGCCTTAGATTCTCCACCACATGGAGTCCGCACTGCTCCACAGAGTCTGCACCACCCCGGGACTCTGCATTGTCTGTGCTGCCATATGTGCTCAGCCTGCTTGTGCTTGGCTGCCTCCCTCCTGTTTCCTTTTCTTTTTTTTTTTTAAGTTTTATTTTATTTTATTTAATAATAACTTTATATTGACAGAATCCATGCGAGGGTAATGTTTTTACAACATTATCCCTTGCACTTGCTTCTGTTCCGATTTTTCCCCTCCCTCCCTCCACCCCCTCCCCTAGATGGCAAACAGTCCTATATATGTTAGATATGTTGCAGTATATCCTAGATACAATATATGCTTGCAGAACTGAACAGTTCTCTTGTTGCACAGGGAGAATTGGATTCAGAAGGTAAAAATAACCCGGGAAAAAAACAAAAATGCAGATAGTTCACATTCATTTCCGAGTGTTCTTTCTTTTGGTGTAGCTGCTTCTGTCCATCATTTATCAATTGAAACTCAGGTCTCTTTGTCAAAGAAATCCACTTCCATCAGAATACATCCTCCTACAATATCGTTGTTGAGGTATATAATGATCTCCTGGTTCTGCTCATTTCACTTAGCATCAGTTCATGTAAGTCTCTCCAAGCCTCTCTGTATTCATCCTGCTGGTCATTTCTTACAGAACAATAATATTCCATAACATTCATATGCCACAATTTACCCAGCCATTCTCCAATGGATGGGCATCCATTCATTTTCCAGTTTCTAGCCACTACAAACGGGGCTGCCACAAACATTTTGGCACATACAGGTCCCTTTCCCTTCTTTAGCATCTCTTTGGGATATAAGACCAATAGAAACACTGCTGGATCAAAGGGTATGCACGGTTTGATACCTTTTTGGGCATAATTCCAGATTGCTCTCCAGAATGGTTGGATTCGTTCACAGTTCCACCAACAATGCATCAGTGTCCCAGTTTTCCCGCATCCCCTCCAACATTCATCATTATTTTTTCCTGTCATCTTAGCCAATCTGACAAGTGTGTAGTGGTATCTCAGAGTTGTCTTAATTTGTATTTCTCTGATCAATAGTGATTTGGAACACGCTTTCATATGAGTGGTAATAGTTTCAATTTCATTATCTGAAAATTGTCTATTCATATCCTTGGACCATTTATCAATTGGAGAATGGCTTGATTTCTTATACATTTGAGTCAGTTCTCTATATATTTTGGAGGCCTTTATCAGAACCTTTAACTGTGAAGATGTTTTCCCAGTTTGTTGCTTAACTTCTAATCTTGTTTGCATTAGTTTTGTTTGTACAAAGGCCTTTTAATTTGATGTAATCAAAATTTCCTGTTTTGGGATCAGTAATGGTCTCTAGTTCACCTTTGGTCACAAATTTCTTTCTCCTCCACAACTCTGAGAGATAAACTAACCTATGTTCCTCTAATTTATTTATAATCTCGTTCTTTATGCCTAGGTCATGGCATTTTGATCTTATCTTGGTATATGGTGTTAAGTGTGGGTCCATGCCTAATTTCTGTCATACTAATTTCCAGTTATCCCAGCAGTTTTTATCAAATAATGAATTCTTATCCCAAAAGTTAGGATCTTTGGGTTTGTCAAACACTAGATTGCTATAGTTGAATATTCTGTCTTGTGAACCTAACTTTTCCACTGATCAAATAATCTATTTCTTAGCCAATACCAAATGGTTTTGGTGACTGCTGCTTTATAATATAATTTTAGATCAGGTACAGCTAGGCCACCTTTATTTGATTTTTTTTTCATTAATTCCCTTGAGATTCTCGACTTTTTATTGTTCCATATGAATTTTGTTGTTATTTTTTTCTAGGTCATTAAAATATTTTCTTGGAAGTCTGATTGGTATAGCACTAAATAAATAGATTAGTTTAGGGAGTATTGTCATCTTTATTATATTCGCTCAGCCTATCCAAGAGCACTTAATATTTTTCCAATTATTTAAGTCTGACTTTATTTGTGTGGAGACTTTTTTGTAATTTTTCTCATATAATTCCTGACTTTCCTTTGGTAGATAGATTCCCAAATATTTTATGCTATCAACAGTTATTCTGAATGGAATTTCTCTTTGTATCTCTTGCTGTTGGGTTTTGTTGGTGATGTATAAAAATGCTGAGGATTTATGGGGATTTAGTTTGTATCCAGCTACATTGCTAAAATTATGAATTATTTCTAATAGCTTTTTAGTAGAATCTCTGGGGTTCTCTAGGTATACCATCATATCATCTGCAAAGAGTGATAGTTTGGTTTTCTCATTGCCTACTCTAATTCCTTTAATCTCTTTCTCAACTCATTGCAGAGGCTAGTGTTTCTAATACGATATTAAATAATAATGGTGATAGTGGGCAACCTTTCTTCACTCCAGATCTTACTCTCCCTCCCGTTTCCAATTGAAACAGGCCTTTCCTGGCAAGCTTCAAAAGTATCTTCGCCGGTAATTTGTTGCACTCCCACTATTCCTGGATTCTGCCATCCAGAACTGGATTTGCTAATTAGTCTGAAGGTTGTAGCAGAAGGTTAGAAAGAAATGTATGTCCTCTTTGCCATTTTGGCTCCCCATTGGATTTTTCATGTCAGATGTTTCCTCCCTGATCCATTATTCACTCAGCAGTCAAAAGGACCTACCCAATCCCTTGGTCAATTAATCCTTTCAGTAAATGCAGTGGTTCCCCAATTCAATTAGGATGTCATAGAGACCCTTCTGTTTGTCACTGAGAGTCCTTTCAAACCTGGCTAGATCTTACCTTTACATCCTTATTCTATACTACTTGATCATGATACCATTAATCAGTCAACATTTCCTAAGTGTGTATAGTGTGGCAGGCAATGTGCTCAGCCCTGGGATTCCCAAGAAAATTTTCGTCTTTCAAGGAGCTTCAGTTCTAAAGGAGAGACAACAAATACATACAGACTTCATACAGAATAAATAGCAAGCATTGACCATGTGAAGGCACTAGAATTAAGAAGGTTTAGGAAAGACTTCTCAAAAAGATAAGATTTTAGTTGGAAGGGAAGCAGATGAGAAAGGAGAGCATTCCAAGCAATGGGGACCACGAGAGAAAATGCCAGAAGCTGAGAGATGGAGGGTCCTGTTTGTGGGATAAGCAGGGTACCAATGTCACCGGTTCAAAGCCTGAGGCGCAAGAAGTCTGGAGAGATAGGAGGGGGCCAGAGCCTTTCAGGAGCAAGGTTTTCCTGTTTCCTCTTCCTCACACAAGATACTTGATTACCCATCTACATATCCCTGCAAAGGCTGTCTCCCATGACTCCTACAAAGTAGGCATCTAATGAATGCTCACTGATCAATTAATTGACCTTCAAGAACATAGCACACTCTTTCCCTGACACGTGGTCTCTGCAGTTTCTGAAATATTTAGACTTGGGTCAATAAAACCATTCTAGAAAGTCCAGTATCTCCCCTGTACACCTGGAATTAAACAGAGACTCCAGTCGTTGCCTTTTAAAGATCTTGAGAATTTAGCTATATGCTACTTGGTTAGTTATATACTGTTCTCTTCCATGGGTTTTACTGTAATTGCCTGCTTAGTTTTGATTTCACATGACTCTTCATTTCCAGAAATCCCTTACGACTGGCACAATGTGCCTGGCGCATAGTAGGTGATCGATACATGTCTGCTGAATTGAATGAGATTGAAAGTATATGCATATTAAAAGCTTGTTCACCAATTACTTGCCTTTGAGGAACATTACGTGTCTTCTTTCACTGACATCTTGTGTTCAAACAGGATACTGCAATGCATTTTAAAATTTAGGACAGGGAAAAATACTAAGGACATCCTATTATGCCTATTTCTTAATATTACACTTAGATGAATTCCACAGTGTAATTGTATTTATTTCAACCTGTGGGACAGTTTTCTCCAGGTTAAATGGCAAAGAAGGGCGATAACTGAAGTAACGAATTCCTTCAGTGTGCATAGAAACGAAGCCAAATCATCAGTATTGAAATGACCCAACAAAGTTCATATGGAAAACAAGAGGTCAAGAATTTCAAGGGAATTAATGAAAAAAAATCAAATGAAGGTGGCGTAGCTGAACCAGATCTAAAATTATATTATAGAGCAGCAGTTACCAAAACCATTTGGTATTGACTAAGGAATAGATTAGTTCATCAGTGGTATAGGTTAGGTTCAAAGGACAAAACAGTCAAGGACTATAGCAGTCTAGTGTTTGACAAACCCAGAGACCCCAGTAGAACTTACTGTTTGACAAAAATTGCTGGGAAAATTGGAAACTGGTATGGCAGAAACTAGGCATCGACCCACACTTAACACCGTACACCAAGATAAGGTCAAAATGGGTTCATGCTCTAGGCATAAAGGAGATTATAAATAAATTAGAGGAACACAGGATAGTTTACCTCTCAGACCTGTGGAAGAGGAAGGAATTTATGACTCAAGAAGAACTAGAGATCATTATTGACCACAAAATAGAAAATTTTGATTATATCAAATTGAAAAGTTTTTGTACAAATAAAACTAATGCAGACAAGATTAGAAGGGAAACAATAAACTGGGAAAATATTTTTACAGTCAAAGGTTCTAATAAAGGACTCATTTCCAAAATATATAGAGAATTGACTCTAATTTATAAGAAATCAAGCCATTCTCCAATTGATAAATGGTCAAAGGAGATGAACAGACAATTCTCAGATGAAGAAATTGAAACTATCTCTAGCCATATGCAAAAATGCTCCAAGTCATTATCCTTATATACTTCAATAACAATATATACTTATATATACATTATACTTATATACTTCAATAACAATACTATATGAAGATCAATTCTGATGGACCTGGCCATCTTCAGCAATGAGATGACCCAAATCAGTTCCAATGGAGCAGTAATGAAGTGAACCAGCCACGCCCAGCAAAAGAACTCTGGGAGATGACTAAGAACCATTACATTGAATTCCCAATTCCTATATTTTTGCCTGTCTGCATTTTGGATTTCTTTCACAGGCTAATTGTACAATATTTCAGAGTCTGATTGTTTTGTACAGCAAAATGAGGGTTTGGTCATGTATATTTATTGTGTATCTAATTTACACTTAAATATATTTAACATCTACTGGTCATCCTGTCATCTAGGGGAGTGGGGGGAGGGAGGGGAATAATTGGAACAAAAGGTTTGACAATTGTCAATGCTGTAAAATTATCCATACATATAACTTGTAGATAAAAAGCTATGAAAAACAAATTTAAATAAAATCCAAAAAAAATGAAATTACCTATTAAACTCATCAGATTGCAAAGATCATCTGATATAAGACAAGAACTTATAATTGTAGAGACACCACTGGTTTGCTTTCACTCTTACTTTCACTTCATGCAATGAAATATTGACACAAATCACTCACAAGAGCAATATTCAGAGAAGACAAATTCAAAAACTAGGGTAATAGTTTTGAAGGCAGTTTATGAAAATAATATCAAATCAGAGTGAGTCTTGGCCCTTATCAAATGAGGCATGCAGGTAATCACTGGCTTTGGTGAGCAGGGTTAGAAAATTGAAAAGAAAACCCTGGGAACTGATGAAGTCAGTAAGTGTGGCTACAGCTGTAGTCATTGTCCTAAGTAGCTGGGCTGGGATTCCAGTCTAGCTCCTCTACTTCCAGATGTTAAATGATTGCCATCTGTCTCCCACTGTTATGCTCCATCTGAACAAAGCCATGTTTCTCTCTGGTTGTGTCTCTTTCCCTCTCTTCAACTCTGTTTCTGTCTCTGTCTCTCTCTGGCACTTTGCCTCAGTTCCCCCTCTACCAGTCATTCCATGACCCCGCATTTAGGGATGAAAGAAGCCTCAGAGACCAGTTAGTTCCATTCCCCACTTTTACAGAGGAGGAAACTGCAAACCTCAGAGATCCGGCGATTTTGTGAGAGGACACAGCTCAGAAGTGTGTGGGGCACATTCGAACCTGGGTTTTCCTGACACAAATTTCAGTTCTGTATCCTGCTGCCTTCTGTTCTCTCATATTGCTAAGCTCCTCTCATCTCTCTAGAAGTTTTGAGATGGAGGTATAAGGAAAGGAGTGGCTTTTCTATTTAACAAGAAAAAGAACACCCCCTAAGTGGAACAATTCTGCTGCTGAGCACTTACTAGATCCTTATTGATCTGAACTGATTTCTTTGTCTTCCTGCCTACATAATACTGCCACGAGAGATTTGGAAGGATTTACACACAGCTTACGTTATGAGGTAATAAAAGGTATAAAACCATCATTTAGCACCAAAGGTGATGCAAATCTGTGGGCATCCTATCATGGAAACAAGAGAAGGCAATAATACTTCTGCAGCACAAGGGGCCTAAGGAGACATGGCCACTCCAACACCCTCTAAGTCTCCGGAAAACCTTCTGTCTACCAGGGTCTGAGGGGATTGCCCCATCTCCTGCTCCCCCTGCTCCACATATCTGAGGATTACCCCAGGCATCAGTGTATCAAGTCCTGTCATCAAAGAGCAAAATGACAGATTGTGTATAAATCAAGTCCCAGGACCATGGCAACACAGAAAAGCTGCTTCTTTCTGCAGCTACTGTGCTAAGTAACGGAGCAGAATAATGGACCGCATGAGCCCAGTTGTCCTTTCCGGCAGGGTAACCCATCTCCAAACCCCCCAGAGCCCTGGACAGTGAGCCTGCTATGCTTAGAAAAGAGCCGAGGTGAATTTCCACAGAGTATTCTGTTCTGCTTTTCCTTCCAAAGCCTGACAGAGAACAGAACAGGAAAATCTCCCAGAACTGTGTTTATGTGGAAGACTTGCAACAATTAGGAAAGATTTCTTAGGGTAAAAAAAAGAAACAAAAAACAAAAAACTTGAGAAAGCGCTGAAGAGATGATGGCCAAAGGAAATCTGAAGAATCAGTTCCAAGGTCATTGGCTTTTAAGTCAGTTGCTCTAGAAAAATCCTCGTTGTGCCCTGACTACTTGTCCAGCACAGGGCTTGATTCTGTGGAGAGGGAAAGGGAGAGAATGAGACAGAGGAAGAGAGGATGAAGGGAGGAGCACCAGAAGTGTTGTCTCAGCTCGGCTCCAGGACTCACTGAGTTTGCTCTTTTGTGCTTCCCACTGCCCCTCACCTCGGATCAGCAACTTAGACACTGCTTTTTGATAACAGCATTTTTACCTGCTCACAGAAAGAGGAAGTGAGGTTGGGTTAGGAGGCCATTTTTGGCAGAATGGAAGCAGCTTGGACTGGGAACCCAAGAAGCCCAAGTGCAAGTTCTGCCTCTGTCTCTGATGACCTGTGTGGGCCGGAACAGGCCCCTTAGGGCCTCTGAACTTCCTTTCCCAGATCATAAAATGAGAAAGTTCCATTTGAGAACCTCTGCGCTCTTTTCAGCATTCCTATGCATGCCTTTAAGCAAGTCACTTCTCTGTGGACCTCAGTTTCTGCATCTGTAAACTGAGTAGGTTGCATATATGCCCTTTGATAGCCCTTGAACCTTGCCCAGGACCTTTAACAAATCAGCTTGGGAACAAGAGGGACATTGAACTATATGGTTTCTGAGATCCCTCCCATCTCTAGACCTAGGGGCCGGTGGATTCCCCTGAAGGCCTCAAAGACCCGTGTGGAGAAAGAACCAAGGCCGCAGGGACACACCACCCATCTGAGAGTGCTGGTAGTGCCTGAAGACAAAGATGGCTTGGTTGAGAATGGCGTGCACCAGAAGGAGAGGGAGAGAGAACAGGGTCCAGGGGCCATGAAAGCCTGAGAGACAGCGTTTCTGGGTAATGACTCATCAATGTATTAATTGGACTAGCTGAGGATCGCTCAATTGATGACCTCCAAGACCAAACACCAAACCTTTGGAAAAGGAGGAGTCCCAGATTGGCGAAAACCAACCCTGCCAGGTCAGCAGGTGTGAGGAGGAGGCAGGTACAGGACTGAGGAGGTGGGCTTCGGCCGCTCTCCTCCCTGCTTGAAGAGGACCAAAATGACCTCGCCATGTCAGGGTCGAGTTGCGGTGTTGGTGGCTTGTGTGGCTAAAAGTCTTCAGCTCCTCCTCCTGCTGAGACCATGGCTTCATCATGAGCCTCAGCCGCTTCTAGCAGCCTGGAGGAAGGAAGGTACCCAGGCCGCTCTATCTGGGCTTCTCCTACACTGCTGCGGAGTCTTCACCTGGATCCGATGCCTTCTGATGGGGCAGAAACTGTGGCAGATAACCGGGATGTCGGTGATGTCGTCTGAATTCTCATTGACACAGAAGGAATTCAGTAGCCTCCATTTCATCAATTGAGGGTGTTATTTGAAACGAGAGGCAGCCTTTGCTATGAGATGGCTGGCTAAGCAGGCACTTTCTGCACTCGCCACAAGGCAGGGACCTCCCTTGTATATATAATCTGCTCCTCTCTGGCCTCAAACTTTCACTAGGATGCCATCTTCTGGAGGTGGAGCCAACATGGTGGAATGAAGAGAGGGACTCACCCGTGTGCTCTCCCAGGCCCTGCCACACCTTTAAATAATGACCCCGACACATTTAGAGCATCAGACCCCACAAAAAGATGGACTTGGGCACTTGTCCAGCTTGAGGAGGCTTGGGAGGTTGGCAGGAGGAGTCTATTGCCTCAGGATGGGTCTGGGAAGCAAAGTCAGGTGCAGGTTGTTCCACCACAGACCCTGCCCCAGGAACCCAGGAAGTGGCAGCCAAAATGTGGTGTTTTGTTCTTTAAAATATGATGCTTCTCTCTGGGAGCAGGTTTCTTGGGGAGGTTTTCTGGAGGCAGACTTTCAGTTGAAAGTAATCATCACTCTAAACACAGCCAGGTGATAAAAGTTCAAATGTTTATTTTCTTTTTTTTTTAATTTTTTAATAATTTTTTATTGACAGAATGCATGCCAGGGTAATTTTTTACAGCATTATCCCTTGCATTCACTTCTGTTCCGATTTTTCCCCTCCCTCCCTCCACCCATTGCCCCAGATGGCAAGCAGTCCTTTACATGTTGAATGGGTTGCAGTATATCCTAGATACAATATATGTGTGCAGAACCGAACAGTTATCTTGTTGCACAGGGAGAATTGAATTCAGAAGGTAGAAATAACCCGGGAAGAAAAACAAAAATGCAAGCAGTTTATATTCATTTTCCAGTGTTCTTTCTCTGGGTGTAGCTGCTTCTGTCCATCTTTGCTCAATTAAGGCTCTCTTTTTCAAAGAGGTCCACTTCCATCAGAATACATCCTCAAACAGTATAGTTGTTGAGGTATATAATGATCTCCTGGTTCTGCTCATTTCACTCAGCATCAGTTCATGTAAGTCTCGCCAGTCCTCTCTGTATTCATCCTGCTGGTCGTTCCTTACAGAACAATAATATTCCATAACGTTCATATACCACAATTTACCCAGCCATTCTCCAATTGATGGACATCCTTTCATTTTCCAGCTTCTAGCCACTACAAACAGGGCTGCCACAAACATTTTGGCACATACAGGTCCCCTTCCTTTCTTTAGTATCTCTTTGGTGTATAAGCCCAGTAGAAACACTGCTGGATCAAAGGGTATGCACAGCTTGATAACTTTTTGAGGATAGTTCCAAATTGCTCTCCAGAATGGCTGGATATGTTCACAATTCCAACAATGTATCAGTGTCCCTGTTTTCCCACATCCCCTTCAACATTCCCCATTATCTTTGCCTGTCATTCTAGCCAATCTGACAGGTGTGTAGTGGTATCTCAGAGTTGTCTTAATTTGCATTTCTCTGATTAATAATGATTTGGAGCATCTTTTCATATGTCTATAAATAGTTTCAATTTCTTCGTCTGAGAATTGTCTGTTCATATCCTTTGACCATTTATCAATTGGAGAATGGTTTGATTTCTTATAGATTAGGGTCAATTCTCTAGATATTTTGGAAATGAGCCCTTTATAAGAACCTTTGATTGTAAAAATGTTTTCCCAGTTTATTGTTTCCCTTCTAATCTTGTTTGCATTTGTTTTGTTTGTACAAAAACTTTTCAATTTGATATAATCAAAATTTTCTATGTTGTGGTCAATAGTGATCTCTAGTTCTTCTTTGGTCATAAATTCCTCCCTCTTCCACAGGTCTGAGAGGTAAACTATCCTATGCTCTTCCAATTTATTTATCATCTCATTCTTAATGCCTAGATCATGAACCTCAAATGTTTATTTTCTCCTTCTTTGGGCTGGGGTAGCTTTCTTAAGGGCCTCAGCTTTCCTTGGTTCCGAGAGCTCTCGTTGCTAGTCTTTTGCCTCTAACTCAACTCCGAATGTCTCCAGCCGGCACCGAGGTGAAAGTTGGAATGGATCTGCCTTGCCTCCAAGAGAGAGCTTCTCTCTGAACTGACCCCGACTGGCTCACTGAAGCTCTAGTTATGCTGGGTGTGAAAGGTTGTCTCCTCCTCCGAGGGAGGGATTAAGGGAGGTGTGAATTCACAAAGTTCCAAAGTTAACTTTGTGAATCTCCCATACTTGTGAACTCCAATGAGTCCTGAACTACTTCTTGCTTATACGAGCTCTCTCAAGGTGTGAACACAAGCATTGGATCAATTCCATTGAGTTAACACTAGGATTCTAACATCTCCCTTGGGTTATCACCTTGTTTCAAGTGGAGTTAACACTAGGATTCTAACAGCTGTGTATGTTTTTCTCCTGGCTTTGCTCACTTCACTTTGCATCAGTTCATATATGTCTTCCCAAGGTTTTCTGAAGTCTTCCTGTTCCTCATTTGATATAGCATGCTAATTAGTACTCCATCACAATCATCTAATCCAACTTATTTAGTCACTCCACATTTGACGGTCATCCCCTGATTTCCAATTCTTTTTCACCACAGAAAGAGCTACTGTAGATACTTTTGTATAAATTAGTATAAATTGGTTCTTTCCCCCCTTTAAAAATGTTTTTGGGATACAGATCGAGTTACGGTATTGCTGGATCAATGTGTGTATATAGTGTTGTTGTCCCTAGGGTGTGGCTCAAAAACATGTCTCCATAATGATTGAACTAATTCACAATTCTAAAAACAATTCAATAGCTTCCCAGTTTTTTTCACATCCCTTCCAGCATTTGTCATTTTTCTTTTCTGTCATATCAGGAAATCTATTAGGTGTGAAATGGTACCGCAGAGTTGGTTTCATTTGTATTTCTTTTATCAGTTGTAATTTAAATATTACTACAAATAAAAAGAGGCAAGTATTTTAATGGGATTTTTAAAAAAAATATTCATTTTGAAATTAAAGACAAAAGAGAGAACATTTCCGTAAACACAACACAGTATAAACTGAAGATTCAGTATAAAACCATGAATTTCCATTTCATGTTTTTTACTTACATAATGGCATATGAATGTATATAGTTATATATGTGTATGATTATAGAATAATAGGTATGTACTTACACATATATGTGTATGTGCTCAAATATGTACGTAAATGTATGTGGGTGTAGGTGCATATATATTGATATATGTGTCTTATGTGCATATGTATTCTGTGTATATATAAATACGCTCACATAAATCAGCACTTAAAGGTCGCCTTGTAGGGGAGCAAGGGGGGAAAGAATAAAATACATATATCAGAGATGGAGGGGCCCTTCAAGCAGAATGACAAGTTAAGGGGCAGTGAGCACAAAGGAAGTTGAAGTTTAGTGCTGGAAGGGACCTTGGATCATAGAATAGCAGAACTGGAGTGGCTATTAAACGATAACAGAGCACAGATGGCTGCTTTTTAAGATGAAAGGACTGAGGCAAGGAGATAGGAAATAACTTTTTGAGGAATCACAGCCCCACATTACAAGGTGAAGTCCTAATAACTAGTGTAGGGCTCTTTTTTTAAAGATGGCTTTTGGGGTCAGACATCACAGCCAGCTTCCTCTTCAAGAGAGGGTGAGTTCTTAGGCTAAGTGACTAAGGACATTTGTCTTAGCTGTTTTGCAAGAGCCCTTTAAGAAGGGCTGGTCCTACTGATTCTCTCTTGCACTTATTTTTGTTCCTCTATTTTTTTTTTTATGTTTTTCTCATGCTTTTTCTGGTCAGTTGGTGATCCTAATGGAGCCTTGGCCTCTAGGTGGAGATTTCAGTGGGAACCTGACATAGGACTGATGATCTTCACAAGAGTGTCTCAACATTGTTCTTCTTTTCTTTTTTCCTTTATTTTTTTGGTGAGGTAATTGGGGTTAAATTGACTTGCCTAGGGTCGCACAGCTACTATTAAGTGTTGAGTGTCTGAGACCAGACTTTTACTCAGGTCTTCCTGACCTCATGGCCAGTGCTCCATCCACTGTGCCATCTAGCTGACCTAGTATTTTTCTTTATAATGTTGTTACTGCATCATTTCTTCTTTATTTCTGCTCACGTCAGTCTGCATTACTCTTCTGATGTTTCTCAGAACGTGACCCCATTTCATTCTTTAGAGTGCAATGGCATTTTTTAAATAACATTTTTCCATTTACATTTAAGAGTAGATTTTAATATATATTTTAAAATATTGAGTTCCAAATTTTCTTCCTTTCTTTCCACCTTCCTAACATGATAAGCAATTTAATGTAGGCTCTATATGTACAGTCATGTAAAACCTATTCCTATATCAGTCAGGTTATGGAAATAGAAACAGATGAAAAGAAAAGAAAATAATTCATAAAAAGAAAGTTTAAATATCATGCTTTGATCTGTGTTCATACTCCATAGGTTCTTTCTCTGGATGTGAAGAACATACTCCCTCATGCTTCTTTGTAGCAAACAGATCATTGTGTTAATGATAAAAGCTAAGTAATTCATACTTTATTGTAGTATTCCCTTTTGGCTTTTCTTGGAGGTCTCTGGGAGCAGCTTCGTTTCAGTTCAGCAATCACCACAAGTGCAGCCAGGGGTTAAAGTCCAAATTCTTTATTGTCTCCTTCAAAGTCTTGTCTCCTTTCCTGGGGCCCGGTTAGCTTTCTTAGAGGACTATCTCTCTCCTTGGTTCCGTGGGCTTGAGCTCCTGCCTCCTTCTCTGGATTCTTAATCCCCCTGACTTCAAAGGTTTGTGCTTCAGCCTGCAGCCACCACAAAAGTGGACAATGGAATGAATGTCTCAGCCGTGGAGAGCTTCTAGTGCTCTTGTTATTTCTGGCCCTGAGAGCTTCTAGCTTATATCCTCCACACTGAGTACAAACCAATCATTATATCACTAGGAAACCAGTATTTGGTAGGATCACATCAATGCTAAACTAGATTTAACCATTGTCTCCTCGATTCCACTTAGTACTTTGTTTCAAGTTGTGGCCCATAACATCTCCTCATAGCATTAAAAAAATCACACTGAACCATGCTAAATCACATAACTATTGTCTCTATCAATTGCCCTGACTTAGTACCTTGTAAGAATCCTTTGTTTCAAGTTCAGAGTTCTGGCCTCTAATAGTTTACTATCCTGCAATCTTGCTTTTGCTATATTCTCTTGGCTTTGCTAACTTAACTTTGCAGCAGTTCATATAAATCTTTTCACATTTTTTTTTCTGAATTCTGCCTGCTCATCCTTTCTTTTTGCACAACAGAATTGCATTATATTCATATACCCCAAGTTGTTCAGCGATTTTACAACTGATCCATCTTCCCCTCAGTTTCCAATTAGTAGTATCTCAGAGTTCTTTTAATTTACATTTCTCTAAACCATGATAGCATCGAGCTCTTTTTCTTCTCACTGCGCAAAGCTTTAATTTCTTCATCTGAAAATTGCCTGTTCATATCTTTTGACTATTTGCACTGAGAAATGACTTGTATTATTATAAATTTGACTCAGTTATTCAGATACATGAGAAATGAATCTATAAAATTATTGCTGGAATTTTGCTGATATTTGCTGTTAAATCATTTCCCACTTTTCTACTTTCTTTCTTATCATGGTTGCATTTTGGTTTTGAGTGTGTGTACAAAAACATTTTTCCTTAATATATACAAAATAACCCATTTTACGTCTCGTGAAGCTCCCGATGTCTTTTTTATTCTTAAACTCTTCTCTTCTATAGAATGAATCCATGCTCCCCTAATTTCTTGATAGTATCATCTTTTAGGTCTAAGTTATATACCCATTTTGACCTTCCTCTCACATACACTACATGATAGTGGTCCTTCCCTAATTTCTGACAAAGTGCTCTCCATTTTCTCTAGAATTTTGCTGTATAATGAATTTTTCTCTGAGAAGTTTGAGTCTTAATGTTTCTCAGACACTAGATGTCTGTTGTCATTTACTATTCTGTCTTGTGTACTTAATCTATTCCACTGATTCAACACTGTATTTCTAAAACACTAGCAGATAGTGTGGATCATTAATACTTTAAAACAGAAGTTAAGATCTGGCATGGTTCGTTTGTCTTCCTTTTCATTATATGTGTGTGTCTTCTTGTGATATTTTTGACCTCTTTTTCCTCCACATATATTTTGTAATGACTATCTTCCCGAATCTATGAAAACATTTTTGATAGTTTAATTACTTGGGCTCTTAATAATTTAAACAAATCAGGTTGGATGATCATTTTCATTATATTGGTGCAGGCTATGCATAGCAATTGATATATTGTGAATTACTTACATCTGATTGATTTGTATGAAAAGTATTTTCTGTCCATATAATTCCTGATTTGTCTTGGCAGGTAGACCCCCACGTATGTTATGTCATCCACAGCTTTTTTAAATGAAGTTTTTCTATCTGTGGTTGCTGAGTTTTGTTGGTTATATGTGGAAATGTTAAGGGTTTTTGTGATTATTTTATATCCTTTAACTGTGCAAAATTTGTCTATTGTTTCAACTACTGTTTAGTTTATTCTTTAGGATTATCTACGTATAGTATCTGCAACAAGTAAGGACTTTGTCATTGTTTATTCTACTTTCTAAAAATTCCTTTTTCTCTTATTGCTAGAAGTAACATTTATTCCCCAGAAGACTTCTAGGTTATTCCTCATTACAAATAATGCTTGCTGTTGATATTAGAAAAAAAAGTGTTTCTTATCTCATGGAAAACTTCCCTTATTCCTGTGTTCTTTGGTGTTTGAGGAAGAGTGGTCCTTAGAATGTAGATGATTAGAAATAAGAAGATCCTTCCATAAAAGTGTAGAGCTTCACTGATTTTCTATTTCCTTCAAAAATAAGTAACCTCCTTGTGCTATAACCATGAAGAAGTGCATCTGACAACAGGCATCACAAAAGAACCTGATCTATATGTATTCCCCAGAATCAATCAAAAGAACTTCCTTAAGGGATTTAATCGTGCCATTAACAACTTGTATGAAGACAGGGACCCATGCCTGAATGTGGTAGAGTTTCCTGGGTTTTTGAAGTAGAGAGCATTCAGCAGAGTCAAAGTAAGCTGAGCCAAGAACTGTGAGAGCTGGGTCAGCGGGCTCTAGGAGAAAGAGAGGGGAGGACTGAACTCTGACAGAGAGGGAAAGATGATCCCTGGATCTAGGAGCATCTCAGAGTAGAAGAGCAGACTGGTGCCACCAGGGTACCCAACTGCACAAGGCCTAAGAAAAGTTCCACAGAGGGATCTCCTCCTTCCCAACTGATATTCTTCGTATCTATCCAGTCACAGACACTACAGTCATCTTTTTAGTTACATGAATGTCTCTAATAATCGGAATTTTGTCTCAAACACAAAGAGGTTAGGGGTACTATGGAGAGAGGTAGGAGTGTCAATTTAAGCAGAGAGCCCAAACTCTGATTAAATAGTCGGAATTTTCCTCACCCATCATCAAGCTCCACTTAAGTGGAATGCCTTAAAGCTACAGAAGAGGGAACCACGCAGACTGAGGTAGGACATTCTACTAGCCCTCGGCTCACTTTCCAGGTGAGCTCATGCATATAAGGGGGTACGCTTTTCCAGAGATCATAGAATGTCAGGCCTGGCCACATCCTCACCATGTGGTATCTGAGAGCTCGCAGAGATACGCGAACATGAAATTTCAGGGCTGGAAGGGACCCTGGAACACAAATGTCAGAGGTCGGGAGGGTCATGTTAGCATCACAGGATGCCAGAGCCCAAAGGGACTTAGGAACCCAGAATGCCACTGTTTCAGGGGGACCACTGATTACAGATAGCCTGGCCACACTAGGAGGGTATTTGCCTCAGCTTACAATTTGTGCTAGAGACCTCTCCAATGAGGAAGTGGAACTGAGGTGAAATCAGTTACTGCCTTTCTCAGGATCCTTGATCTGTTCAAGCTGATTAAGACCAAGCTCTTCTTTCCACCATCTGACTTTGGGCAGAACCTGCGATTTGTAGGGGACAATGGAACCTACCTAACTCTGGAGGGATTGCTAACCAAAAACATATTTTTCCTTTGTCAGATGGCATAAACGAAGTTAAGTCACAGCTTTTCCCCTCCCTTTGTATGAGAGACTGATGCCCGAGGGTTTGTGTCAGTCCTTGCAAATTATCGTTCAGCTGAATCAATTAACCAGTATACATGTTAAAACACAAACAGGCATCGAACCCCCTGTTCTAAAAAAGCCGAATCACTGGGCCCAGGATGCTTGTTCCTGGTTTGTCCAAAGAGAACCTCGCCTTTTCCAGTGGACATCCAGATCAAGACAGCCCCACCCCCCTCCTCCCCGCTTTGGGGGACTATAATCTCTCTAAAGGCAAAGGAAGTGTCCAGTAAGGCTGAAGCAGCTCCTTCTATTCACTGGTTGTCATGGTGACTGGTGGTTGCCAAGGATACCTGGTATCCTGAGTTTCAGACATTCAGGCTACCTCTTTGTGAGGCATCCATTATGTTGCATAAGTGGGAGGGGGGGAGGATTTCTTCCCAGCTTTGTCCTGGACTGCCTGCTGGGAGCAGATCTAAATCACCAGGGGCTACAAAACTTCAGGAGATAACTACGTATGTGCACCCAGGCCCATTTTATACGCACCCCCCCACACACATATACAAACACATATAGATATAGGTATGTATGTAAGTAGCATGTAGAGTGGGAGGGAAAGGAAGAGAATATACTAAGAGACAGAGAACAAAGCAGAGACTGACCTAGAGAGGTAGAGACAGAGACAGGAGAGTCAGAGACAGAGAAAGAGGATGATAGATGCTGACTGAGGAATAGTGTGCCCAAGTAGTCCTATAAAGAAAGTAGCGACGGGACGTACATCAGAGAAGGGAACACCCAACGTCCCAGGCACTCTGGTGACCTCACTGGTCTCCTCCCAGCCAGAGGAGAAGAAACTGTGGCCCTACAAGGTTAAGTGGTTGCCCAGGGTCACACAAGGACTGAGCATCAGAGGCAGCATTGGGATCAAACCCTCTGACTCCATGGCAGCCCAAGTTCTTTCCAGAATACAGTTCTCCTTCCCAATACAGCTTTTGCTACCAAACCATGGTTTCCCAGGCAACATCAGAATTTGGCTTTTAATTCTCCCCAGAGAAATGGTAAAAGGATCCTAAGCCACCATGTAAGCAATCAGACTCAAAAGAAATAACAGAGTTAGGACAGACTTTGTTTTTACCTGGTAAAAATGCAAATTACGAAAGATTTATCCTTGATCACAGCGCCTGACTTACACAGAGCAGGAACTATATGAAAGCTTGTTGGATTGGCTGTGTCCATATAAGAAAACTCTTCTTTCCTCTCCAAAGGTCTTGTCTGTCTCCCCAGGGTTGGTCCTAGTTTGAGGTCTTTCATCCGGCCAGATGAAAGCCCTGGGGATCAGCAGAATCCATCCTTCTCCATCTGTTGGGGTCCACCTTTCACGTTATTCCTCTGCCATCTCCATTTTTAAATTTTCTCCATCTTGTCACTGGAGCCAGATGGCTCTGGAGGGGAAAGGCAGGTGTCCTTGCACAACCCTCCCTCACCTTAATCCAATTCACTTGCAGGTCACGGCATCAGCTCCCTGATGTAACGGTCCTCTTCAAGAACGAAGGACAAACAACAGTAATTACTCTTCTTAGTCTCCGTGTCCACAGGATGATGCTTGGGAGTGGCTCACTGATCAGGCTCTAGCTCCCGAGTGGATTTAGACAAACTTCCCCCTGAGAGCCTGGGTCACCTCTTGAATGTTGTGTTTTTACTTTGAAGCTTCAGTGAAGCTCTTGGTTTTTCTTCAGCAATTTTTGGAACGCTTCCATTTCAAGAAATGTCCAAGTCGTCCCTTATGTCATTATGCTATTGAGGTGGGGAAGCTACTGGTAAGCTTATTTCAAATTTTTTCTTGCCTTTTGGAATAGTGCATTTCAAGCATTCAGCTTCTTTGGGAGAATGGCTGAGACTTATATTTCTTATGTAATTCTGGAGAAACTGAGCAAAGAGAGAGTTTAGAGGCAATTCAAGGAGACTGTGGCATAACATTCCATGCGCTCTCTCCTGAACATTCACATCATTGAATTGCCTTCTACTTGGTACCAGGAGGTCTTAGCACCATAATTCTGACCGACTCCACCTGGGAGCGGATTAGGCGAACAAGATTCGAGAAGACGCAAGGACCTACGGCAAGGGTGAGGAGAAGGAGAAGCAAGGGTCCCATGAGGATGTAATACGGGTGGTTAGCCACGGGGAGGAATTAAACAGAGCCTGGTATCAGCTCTTTCCCTGCTTCTGCTGCAGTCGTCTAGACTCAAGATTCTTACCAACCAGGGCCAGACTTTCCCTGATCCCCCCAGAGTTATTAGCATAGAAACAGAATTCCTCGTTTAGGGCGGCACAGACATAGCAGGTCAAGCCCCTTCGGCTTTGGAGTACCATCTCAGCCAGGGAGCCAACCTGGCTTTCCAGTTTCCAGATGGGTGACTCGATCTGAGTCAGGTCTGTGGCCATTTGGGCACTTAAGTCAGCATACCCAGAACTGCCCCTCAGGAGGGCTGTGGTGCTGAGGGTGGTAGTGCCCACCAGCCCGAGCCCTACTATGAGGGGAAGGAATGGCAGAGCATGTTGCTGAATAACAAAATAAATAAATAAATGAATGAATGAATGAATGAATGAATGAATAAAATAATAAATAAAAGGCAAGGTCAAAGGATCCAAACAGGCAGTTTTTAGAATGTTGAAGTACAGATAAAATGGTCAGTTCCAAACCATAAAGGATTAGGGAGAGCTGCTCTTTCTGCTTCCTCAAGATGAAGAAATCATTCTGTTGATGAAAATGACCAAGTAGATAAAAGGCATAAACTCAAGATAGAACAGCTCCGCTGCCATAAACCCTTCTCAGGGCATTATCAAAGAAGTGATCAGCTACTTGGAGAAAAATTTCACCACCAAACCGAGCTTCCCATAGATGGAGAGAATCCAACTTGAGTAATGAGTCGATTTACTTGAAGTAATCCTACAGGAAAAAGTTACCAGCATCTCCCTTCAGGTCTCAGTTCTCAGCTTTCTTTTGCCAGCACGGGCCATGGATTGGTATAACACTCAAAATCTGATCCATATAACATTTAATGAAATATATGTGTGTTTATAGGAACCATGTTGGTGAAATGGTTTTGGGAATGAGATTTATCTTTTCTCAAGCTTCTTTCTCTGCTTGTTGGCCCAGGTCACAGAAAGACCAAAGAGTATTTCTGCAAAGAACATTGGCTATTCACCCATTCTTCAGATGGGAAACCCGAGGCTGAAGAGGAGAAATGTCTCAGGACCCCTGAGTCCACCAAGAACTCCCTGCTGACTCTTCTTTCAGGTCAGCAGCCCCAGGCAGGCAGGTGGGTCCTTCCGCAAACACTGCTGCTGCTGTTACATCTGTGGCCTCAAGCATAGGGCAGAATTTCAGTGGATATTAAAATGCCTTTCTCCATTTCCTCCTCCTGATCTCCAACCCAAGGCCCTCCAGGAACTGGACTGCTGTCCAACCATCCTCAACCCGCTAACCCCTATGAGATACAAGCTGGGGTCATTGAAGCCCGAGAAATTTCATACCTGGCTTCCCCTTACCTTTGTCCTTGCAGCAAAGGGCTAGAGCCGGTCCTGCTGAAGCCGCCTCCAACCAGCAGCTTCCCAGACTGGGTTCCTTTGTAGGCTCTGGAAGGGATTTGAGAGGGAAGTTCCCACCTGATCCCAGCAATCCTATTGGCAGCCTGCTTGGCACCTTAGCTAGTTAAGGACTAGCAGTCATGCCCACAGACTCCTTATTAGTCCTTGGACCTCTCTCCTTTCTCTGTGAGGATAAATCAGGACAAATATTTAAGGATCGATAGAGTTTGAAAACCCAGATCAGAGCCTTGGGAACAAGCTCCTTGGTATCTGGTTGTCCAAGAATCACTCATTTTCATTTATTCTAGGATCAGTTAATACCCTGCTAGTCTCTGCCCTAGGCTCTCCTTGTGTGTTCCAGTCCAAGGGATCCCTGCCCTCAAAGGGATTCCTCTGTTCAGACACCTACCTTCGTGCAAGCAGGACTTGAGACTCTCAGGATGCAGCCTGTTGGGAAGCAGAGGTCACTGACTGCAGGTTGTTCAAGTTCAGAGAATGTCAGTCTGAATGGACCTGAGCAAGTGGAGCAGAACTGTCCCAGATGGAAGGAGCCCCTGGGAAGGAGCCCAGTCAGGACTGGAAGCCGTGAGGAGTATCAGCAATCAAAGGGCTAGGAACTAATCTTGGCCAAGCCTCTGCTCTTTCAACTTATAACTCTATTGACTGGGTTCCAGAAAAATACAAGCATTTCTATACCCCATTTCCCCTAGACTTCAATGACCATGATTGACAACTGGGAGAGATCTTTCTGATCCTGGGAAATAGGTAGCAAATTCAATAAAAAGTATGATGAAACAGATGATATGGTTTTGTGGTTTTCTAAGCTCCAGGGACCTTTCTGTACATTTGTGCGGCCCCCATTTCTGTGCCCCACTGGTTTCCCAGTCCTTCATCGGGCAAGAACAAATTCTCAGGGTTTCCCTTTCCTTTTGGAGTAAACCCCTACAAATTGGTCACAATCAGACCTACACACATTCACAATAACACACTCACACTCCCTGTTTAATCCTGTTGGAAGCTCAAGAAAAAGGCTCATTCCGGGACATAGCTGACCCTCTACTTTGGCATGTTCTCCCTCTGGCTGTAAAGATTCATACCAGAAAAGGAGGCTTTTGTTTATGTGGGGAATTTCCATCTCTTTCCAAAAACACAATCTCCAGCAATTCTCTATCATCCCTAGCTTTTGGCTGAAAAAAAAAAATCCTAGATCACAAGATAGCTGGGGAATAATGTCCAACTCTGTCATTTGGTAGATGAAGAAACTGAGAATCAAACATGAAATTGTGCAAAGACAGCCCAGTAGCAATGGCAGCATCTGGGTGCACCCCCAGCTCCTTTTATCCACTGAACGCTTGTACACAGAGCACAGAAGGTTAATTCCAAAACTCCACTGAAGATCCACCAATACAGTCTATACTATTGATGGTCTACAATGGAATAGTTCTCAAGGGAACCAGGGCTCCTGGCTCTTCTGACTTTTTCACCTGGATAGGTTCTGCATCTCCCTGGGCACATAAGGCCAACATTGCACACACTGAGTCAAGTCTAGGTCAGATCCTGAAAGGAATCCTTTGGATTCCCTTGCCCCCCACCCGAAATTCCCTCCAGAACCTGATCAGCCAGCCTGCCACCCGCAACAATCCGGGTCTCAGGACACAGCAGCAAGGTCCCGAAGCCCACATTTTCCTTGAAATTTTTACCTTAGAGGAAAATTTTAACCTCCTGCTTGGTGGTTGCTCCTGTTCCAGCTGCCTCTGCAAACAGGGATTTGCTCAGACTGTGTTTGCTCAGACTCAGATCGATCCTGTGACCAAGGACAGCTTATTGGAGTGAACCTTCACTACTTAGGACTGAATAGACTTTGTGACAAACAGGGCACATAGGCCCTTTGATATCTCCATAGTTCCTTGTTGACCTAGGTAAAAAACAAACACACACACACACACTTATTTCCACGTAACAAACTGTTTAAAAACTACTTTGAATTAACCACCCAATGAAGTATATCTGGAGCAACCATTTCCAGGTGGGGAATAAAATCTTAGCTCAGTCTAGGGGCTGATTCAGATCTCTTGATAAGTAAAGACCAGATAGTTCCCCTACACACCTACCCACATACTCCTGATTCTGAAGACTACAGGGCAGTGACTGCTGTGGGCCAGTGAGGTGGGTTGGGGAGGAGGGAGAGGGCAACTGTCCCTGAGTTAGGACCTTCCTTGGCTGGTATCATCTGAGGCTCCATTCCTACCTGAGGCTCCCACAATGCCCAAGTTAAAACAGACCTCAGGACACATAAAGGTCAAAACCATGCCTGCGGAAGTCTTCCCCCTACAAGGTGTCCAACAAGGAGTCCCCCAGTCTGGCTCTGAATGCCTTCAGCAGGAATCATTAGTTTCTAAGAAATCCTGTAGCACCCACTTCTAGAGCAATCAGTGTCCAAGGAGTGAGGAATCAGCAGCTCTGTTCCCATCTCGTGGGCTCTGGATATACAAGACTAGAGGTGGTCAGGAGAAGAGATGAGCACAGTATTCCAACTTAATCCCATAGCCTAAGGCTAGAGCACATCTAAGCTGCTATGAGATGCAGGTATGTAAGATCTCAAATATAGTCCTTCCCATACCCCACGCAAATAAGTAGATTTGAGTGCTTGGACTTGTCACTTACCGATTTATATTTGTGTCTGCATGTATGAAATAAGGTCCTTGCAGCAATTGGTTCGACCAATGTGTAAATCTTTTATTTAATGAGCTTAAGTCAGAGATAACTTCATTTTTATTTTAAAGAAAAGGAATCTACTTCCCTTGGACATGATTAGTAACTGAAGGTGTTTGACTATTGACAATTCAGTATCCTTAGTTTATTCAGAAAGCCCATCATAGCCTTTTCTTATAATACCATCTTTTGGGTTCATTCTTTTATGTGACCATTGGATTTAGCCCTGAAATTCATCCACCATCACTCACCAATTCATACACCATCGATAACTGTTGTTTTCTCCCTGTCTCTGGATCTTTTCAATCAAAGGCAAAAAAAAAAGGTTTCAGCTATCTTCAGATAAGGGGCAACTCCAAAATGCATCTTTTAAATCGAACACACTAAACCATGCACTAGTTCAGGAATTCTTGCTACGATGGTATAAGGATCCAGTACTACTGGGTGAGATGGTAATACTATCTTCTTTATCTCCCTCCGATCCTGAACCATCCTATATGTCCTGTCCTTTTTCCTTACAGAAAGAATGGGGGTATTGAATGATGAAATACAAGGTTTGAGTAGTTTTGTTTTCAACAAACTCTCCATTACCAGTTTCAGTCCCTTTCTTCCCTCATTTGGAATCAGATATTGTCAGACCCGACTTATAGTATATGGGTCCTTTAAGATTATTTGTATTGGGGGAATAGACAACAGTCCTGGGTTTTCAAGACTCACCGAAACTTCAGAGTAAATTTTTGCTTGTCTACTTCCCTCATCACAAAGGTTCAGACTGGAACCAGCAGGGGACTCTAGGCACAAGGCTAATCAAAAATTTTATTATCAATTTTATTGGTTTTTTCATAAAACCAACTCTTAGTTTTATAAATAAATTGGAAGAGCATAGGATAGTTTACCTCGCAGACCTGTGGAAGAGGGAGGAATTTATGACCAAAGAAGAACTAGAGAACACTATGGACCACAACATAGAAAATTTTGATTATATCAAATTGAAAAGTTTTTGTACAAACAAAACAAATGCAGACAAGATTAGAAGGGAAACAATAAACTGGGAAAACATTTTTCCAATCAAAGGTTCTGATAAAGGCCTCATTTCCAAAATATATAGAGAATTGACTCTAATCTATAAGAAATCAAACCATTCTCCAATTGATAAATGGTCAAAGGATATGAACAGACAATTCTCAGACGAAGAAATTGAAACTATTTATAGACATGTGAAAATATGCTCCAAATCATTATTAATCAGAGAAATGCAAATTAAGACAACTCTGAGATACCACTACACACCTGTCAGATTGGCTAGAATGACAGGGAAAGATAATGGGGAATGTAGGAGGGTATGTGGGAAAACAGGGACACTGATACATTGTTGGGGAATTGTGAATACATCCAGCCATTCTGGAGAGCAGTTTGGAACTATGCTCAAAAATTTACCAAACTGTGCATACCCTTTGATCCAGCAGTGTTTCTACCACACTGGGTTTATACCACAAAGAGATACTAAAGAAAGGAAAGGGACCTGTATGTGCCAAAATGTTTGTGGCAGCCCTGTTTGTAGTGGCTAGAAGCTGGAAAATGAATGGATTTCCATCCATTGGAGAATGGTTGAGTAAATTGTGGTATATGAATGTTATGGAATATTATTGTTCTGTAAGGAATGACCAGCAGGATGAATACAGAGAGGACTGGCGAGACTTACATGAACTGATGCTAAGTGAAATGAGCAGAACCAGGAGATCATTATATACCTCAACAACGATGCTGTTTGAGGATGTATTCTGATGGAAGTGGATCTCTTTGATAAAGAGAGCTTTAATTGATCAAAGATGGACAGAAGCAGCTACACCCAGAGAAAGAACACTGGGAAATGAATATAAACTGCTTGCATTTTTGTTTTTCTTCCCGGGTTATTTATACCTTCTGAATTCAATTCTCCCTGTGCAACAAGAAAACTGTTCGGTTCTGCACATATATATTGTATCTAGGATATACTGTAACCCATTCAACATGTAAAGGACTGCTTGCCATCTGGGGGAAGGGGTGGAGGGACGGAAGGGAAAAATCGGAAAAGAAGTGAATGCAAGGGATAATGCTGTAAAAAATTACCCTGGCATGCATTCTATCAATAAAAAGTTAAAAAAAAACTTTATTATCAAGTCTCTCCCTAATAAATTCACTTCTGCCCCAGGAGCTATTAAAAATTGCTCAAACACTTCTTATAAATTAGAGTCAATTCTCTATATATTTTGGAAATGAGGCCTTTATCAGAACATTTGATTGCAATATGTTTTCTCAGTTTATTGTTTCCCTTCTAATCTTGTCTGCATTTGTTTTGATTGTACAAAAACTTTTCAGTTTGATATAATCAAAATTTTCTATTTTGTGGTCAATAGTGATCTCTAGTTGTTCTTTGGTCATAAATTCCTCCCTCTTCCACAGGTCAGAGAGGTAAATTATCCTATGCTCTTCCAATTTATTTATACTCTCATTCTTTATGCCTAGGTCATGAACCCATTTTGACCTTATCTTGGTGTTTGGTGTTAAGTGTGAGTCAATGCCTCGTTTCTGCCATACTGATTTCCAATTTTCGCAGCAATTTTTGTCAAATAATGCGTTCTTATCCCCAAAACTGGGGTCTTTGGGTTTGTCAAAGACTATATTATTAAAGTTATTGGCTGTTTTGTCCTTTGAACCTAACCTATTCCATTGATCAACTAGTCTATTTCTTAACCAATACCAGATGGTTTTAGTAACTGCTGCTTAATAATATAATTTTAGATCTGGTACAGCTAGGCCACCTTCATTTAATTTTTTTCATTAATTCCCTTGAAATTCTTGACCTTTTGTTTTTCCATATGAACTTTGTTGTTATTTTTTCTAGTTCATCAAAGTAGTTTTTTGGGAGTCTGATTGGTATAGCACTAAATAAATAGATTAGTTTAGGCAGTATTGTCATCTTTATTATATTTGCTCACCCAATCCAAGAGCATTTAATATTTTTCCATTTGGTTAGATCAGACTTAATTTGTGTGGAAAGTATTTTGTAGTTTTGCTCATAAAGTTCTTGATTTTCCCTTGGCAGATAGATTCCTCAATATTTTTTACAATCAGTAGTTACTTTAAATGGAATTTCTTTTTGTAGCTCTAACTGTTGGGTTTTGTTAGTGATATATAAGAATGCTGATGACTTATGTGGGTTTATTTTGTATCCCGCAACTTTGCTGAAGGTGAGGATTGTTTCTAATAACTTTTTGGTATTGTCTCTGGGGTTCTCTAAGTATACCATCATATTGTCCGCAAAGAGTGATAATTTGGTTTCCTCATTGCATATTCTTATTCCTTTAATCTCTCTCTCAACTCTTATTGCCAAAGCTAGCATTTCTAATACAATATTAAATAGTAACGGTGATAGTGGCAACCTTGTTTCACTCTTGATCTTATTGGGAATGGTTCCAGTTTGTCCCCATTACATATGATGCTTACTGCTGGTTTTAAATAGATGCTACTGATTATTTTAAGGAAAAGTCCATTTATTCCTATACTCTCAAGAGTTTTTAATAGGAATGGATGTTGGATTTTATCAAATGCTTTTTCTGCATCTATTGAGATGATCATATGGTTTTTGTTAATTTGATTATTAATATGGCCAATTATATTGATAGTTTTCCTAATATTGAACCAGCCCTGCATTCCTGGTATAAATCCTACTTGATTGTGGTGGATTATTCTGGGGTTGATTTTCTGTAGTCTTTTTGCTAATATCTTATTTAAGATTTTAGCATCAATATTCATTAGAGAGATTGGTCTATAATTTTCTTTCTCTGTTTTAAACCTACCTGGTTTATGTATCAGTACCCTGTCTGTGTCGTAAAAGGACTTTGGTAGGACTCCTTCAATCCCTATTTTTTCAAATAGTTTATAAAGCATTGGGGCTAATTGATCTTTGAATGTTTGGTAGAATTCACATGTGAATCCATCTGATCCTGGGGATTTCTTTTTAGGGAGTTGATTGATAGCTTGTTCTATTTATTTTCTGAAATGGGACTGTTTAAGCAATTTACTTCCTCCTCTGATAATCTGGAAAGCCTATATATTTGGAGGTAGTCATCCATTTTGCTTAGGTCATCAAATTTATTGGCATGAAGTTGGGCGAAGTAACCCCTTATTATTTCTTTAATTTCATCTTCATTAGTGGAAAGTTCTCCCTTTTCGTTTTTAAGACTACTAATTTGACTTCCCTCTCTCCTTTTTCTAATCAGATTTACCAAAGGTTTATCAATTTTATTGGTTTTTTCATTCAACCAACTCTTAGTTTTATTTGTTAATTCAATAGTTTTTTTTTTACTTTCTATATTATTAATTTCTCCTTTTAATTTTAGAATTTCAAGTTTAGTAATTGATTGGGGGTTTTTAATTTGGTCTTTTTCTAGTTTTTTAAGGTGTAGGCCCAATTCATTGATCTACTCTTTCTCTATTTTATTCAAGTAAGCCTCTAAGGATATAAAATTTCCTCTTATTAATGCTTTGGCGGCATCCCATAAATTTTGGTATGATGTCTCACCCTTGTCATTATCTTGAGTGAAATTATTAATTGTGTCTATAATTTGCTGTTTCACCCAATCATTCTTTAAGATGAGATTATTTAGTTTCCAATTACTTTTTGGTCTATTTACACCTAACTTTTTGTTGAATGTAGTTTTTATTGCACTGTGATCAGAAAAGAAAGCATTTCCTTTTTCTGCCTTCCTGCATTTAATTTTGAGGTCTTTATGTCCTAATATATGGTCAATTTTTGTGTAGGTTCCATGAACTGCTGAGAAGAAAGTATACTCCTTTCTGTCACCATTCAGTTTTCTCCAGAGATCTATCATACCTAATTTTTCTAATATTCTATTTACCTCTTTAATTTCTTTCTCTGTGTCTTTGTCTGTGTGGAGGAGTGGGTGTGGGTGCGGGGGAGTATGCGTGGGAGTGCCTATACCTGCCTAGCTTTTGTGCCGGCTCAGGGCTCAGTGTGGAAGGCTGCGGGTTCTTGGGCTGGGGTGCGCCCAGGCCAGCAGAGAAGAGCCTTTGGGGCTCTCCCTTCCCAGTTTCTGAAAACCGGCCGGCCCTCAACAACCCCAAGCTCAGTTCAGCTGCTACCCCTCACACCCAACCCTACCTGCCTGCGCTCGGGAAAGTAGGAGCCCAGTCAGCGCCGGGCCCCCCTCCGGATTGAAGATGAGCTGCGGTCACCTCTCCTAGCCGGGTTAGGTGATGAGGGCTAAAAAAATGACATGGGGGGGTCACAACTGCTCTGGGGCTAATGTCCCAGTGCCCCCTCCCCTCTCCTGTACACTGCTCTCTCCTCCCTTCCCCCTATGCTGTGGGAGGAGACCAGCCCCTCAGATGACATCAGAGGGACCAGCCCCCAGGTGACGTCACAGGACCATCCCTTCCCAATCTCCATTTCTGGGAAGTCTCTTTTGTCTGGAGACGAGGATGTGCTGGGACCCGAGCGCATGGAGGTCTGCGCCCCTCATCCAGTTGCCTACCTTTCCGCCTTCACAGCGATCCCCTCCGTTACCCCCATCTTACCCTCATCTTCCGGACGGACCCATCCTGAGGGTCCTGAGGAGCTTAAACCGCAGTGAGTGAGGTAGGTGTCCCTCCCTGCTCCTGCCTCAGCCCCTCCCTTCCTTCTTGTCTCATTGCAGCCTTTCCATGAAGCCCCTTCCTCCCCAACTGGCTTTCCTTCCTGCCCAGGAGGATGTGGGTAAGGGTGGCGACAAGGCCCTGGGAGCATCGACACCTTTGTCTGTCTATGTGTGTGATGTGGCGGTAGCTAAGATCATCCTGGGCGTGCCTGTGTCTTTGTCCGTGTGGAGGAGTGGGTGGGGGTGGGGGGGAGTGTGCGTGGGAGTGCCTGCACCTGCCTGGTGCTTCCTGCCGGCAGCGAGGAACCTCTGGGGACGCTCCCTCTCTCCCCATCTCGGATGGACGTTTCCACCTTTTTTTCCTACGTTCCTCAAGTCCTAGGCCTGCTCTGGAGGCTGGGGACTCCGACAGCCTAGCAATTCGGGTTCTTTTTACTCAATATGTTTTGTACTATCATACCTCGGAGATCGAAGGGAATGGGAATGTTTGCTGATGCAAGTATTTCTTCAGGTACTAAAATCCAAGCTAAAGTAGGGATTTATCTAGAAAAAAGAGTGATTATTTTATCCCCAAGGATCTCGCTCTTTACAAAACAACTCACCTTTAACTATTTTTTCTCTTCCAAGGGTATTTCTTCACTTTCCATAAAGACACTTTACAACATTCGTTTTGGTAAGAATTTAAGATAGGATCTCTTCCCCTTCCCTTCTCCATATCCTCTCTTTTTTAGGGTGTCTTTTAATTAAATGACACTTTGTTGTTGTTGTTCTGGTTACAACTAGCTTATGATGAGAAGGATGTTTCCATGCACCTTGCTGTGGAACAAAGAGGGGGATGGGTCCCTTAGCCTTCGAATTGAAATGATGTACAGGCTGAAAGAAGAGAATTGTTTCATGGCAGCTTCTCTCCTGATGAGGGCTTTGGGAGTATTTTGGCATAAGGTTGTTGAGAGTTTGGGTTTCTTCCTCTGAAAATTTTCTGTACTTATCTTTTGATGTAGGGGAGAATGATTCTTAATCCTGCAAATTGGAATCCGTTTCTTCTATATTGGATATGCAACCAACCATAGAGATTTTTGCTATAAAGGTCTTTTTCCTCAGGTAAGTGTTTTCCTTCACATTTTGACTGCATTAGGACTTTGGGCAGCTTTGTAGAAGCAGGATTAATCTTCTTTTCTTTTTTGGGATTTTCTCTGTTCCTTGTTCTGTTTGATCTCTTTCCCTATCCATAGATGTGAAAAGTAATTTCCCCTTTGCTCCTCTAATTTGCTATAGATTCCCTTTTTACATCGAATTCATAGATACATTTGTAGCTTAATGTGATAGTTGGTGTGATGTTCATGACCTCTCGCATTTTTGGCAAACTGCTTTTTCCTTATCCCATTATTAAAAATGGCAGTCCCACTGCCTGCTCTGTCTGGATTTCTTACACACTAAGGTAGTTTATTTTATTTACTTTTGTAAGTTGCACACGTGATCTTTTCCAAAGATTGATGTTTCAATTTTCAAGAAGTACATATTATTTTCTGGGCACCTATGTATTCCACAAGGCATGAAGTCAGAGCAAGTCATTTTCCTGAGTTCAGATCTGGCCTCAGCTACTTACTGTGTTAGCCTCAGAAAGCCACTTAACCCTGTTGACCTCAGTTCCTCATTTTCCAAATGGACCACAGAAGGACATGGCAAACCCTTGCAATATTTGGAACCAAGAAAGCCCCAAATAGGGTCAGGAAAAAGCAGACAGGACCAAACAACAATAATTGGTTTCCAAATCTTAGATTTTTAGTGTAGTTTGAGGTCTGTTTCTGATAACGACTAATCCCAAACCCTTCCCTTCCTCCTTCTCTCCATGCATTATGTCTATTTTTGATGTTTTCTGTTTCTTCCATCACCAGGGTATCCCATGGATTTTGCCCTCTCCCTGTGAGTGCCATGCTAGGTAACAAATCTCATTTTTTGTTTTAGGGAAGAAAAGAAAACTGAGCCCAGCTGTTTGGTGCACATGTGTAACACCTGTGGACCTCTCTCCTCCTCGAAGAGGACAGGCGATGGTGTCTTCTCATGTATCCTTTTCAGTCTTTTACATTTTCTTATGGGTACTTTCCATTTTTGCTTTGTTATTCTTTCCATTAAAATTGACTTTGTTTACCAAGTCTATGTGTGTGTTTGTGTGTGTGGGTATAGAGAGAGTGCGAGAGATAAAGATCTCTCTCTATGTATACACACATACACATATGTTTATATAGAATGGTTTTTTGACTCGGCATAATTCATGTTGCATCATTTCAGAGATCTTTCTGTGCTTCCTGCTACTCAACACACTCTTCATTTCTTCTAACAATATAGTGATATTCCACAACATTGTTTTCCATGCCTTCTCTGGCCATTACCCACTTGAGAGCATCTACTTTGTTTCCAGGTCACAGCAGTACGAAAAGTGCTGTTTTAAGTTTTTTGCAGTATGGGGGGACTGTTTTCTTATCGGTGCCTTCTCGTTATGTGATGGATTATTTGTTTCAAAGGCTTTGGATCTTTCTGTGACTTTCTTTGCATGATTCCAAATTACATCCCAGAATGGATGCTCTCCTAATTTGCTTATGGTATCTCCCTTTATGTCTCAATCGCCTACCCATTTTGGTCTTACCCTGTTGTTTTCATTGTGTTGTTCACCCTTCTTTCTGGGTGAGGACCAATGGCATCTAGAAGCTCATGACTTGCAAGTGAATTGCATTTAGGTGAGGCAGAGCTGGGCAAGATCACCAGACTCCCTCTGCTCCAGAGTCAGCTGAGTCCAGTGGCAAGATGTAGATCAGGCAGACTGACCATGGCACAGCAGGCAGCGGGAGACCCGTGTCTGTTTAAACTAGGGCCTTTCTCATGTCTCACTTGGTCCCAGGCCACAGTGATTTTGTGATTTAAGGCAATGGAACAATGAGACAAAAGATGCCCTACTTTGCCTACTCCCTGATAATAAAAGTAAAAATAACAATGTGGGAAGGGAAGAACCTCATTGTTTCTGCCCAGAAGAAACAACTACAATTTACACTCAGTCTGGGCCATAAAACCCACACGGTGACCAAGTGAGGCTTAAGCTAGCATCTACTCTTGGACACTCAGCGAAAGCCAGAGTGATTGGGGTTCCAGGATCTGTCAAGTAGCTCCTTCTGCATTCCAGTGGACTTTATCAAAGTCTGTTTTTTCTAAGCTCTGTTTCAAGACATCATACATGAACTGGATGGAACAGAAGAGTTCCATATCACAGTTTGTTTTGAAAATATAAAATAAATAAGTGGCCACGAGACCAAAATATCTAGCCTCCAGACTCAAAGACATGCTACGAGGTTGAAGGGACCAAATTTCTATTCCTTTGGACAAACAAGTGGCACATGATGTAAGAGGATGAACTAGTTTCTGCTATACTGTCTTTCAGTTTTCCCCAGAAGTTTTTGTATATAGTAAATTATTTTCCAAAAAGATGGGATTTCTGTTTTTCTCAAATAGTAAAGTATTATGGACATTGAATACTATGTCTTCTATACCTAAATCATTCCATGGAAACACTATTCTATTTCTTCTTTTTTTACATATTCATTTTTTAAAACAAATTAAATATAGCAAAAGAAAAACAAAACAATAGAAAAACATTGTCATATGCACAAAAGAATGTGAGAGGATTTAAAATATAAAATACTAGATTGCTAGTTCAAAGAATCATGTAATTAATAGTACACACTTTGTTCAGAACTGTCCATCTATCTTTTTGCTTTCTCTTAGGTTTACTTTTGTTCTCTGCTGTGCACTTTTTACATTTTTATTTTTTCCCTTTTTTCCCCCACAGCATCTCCCAAGATGGGTACAATTAAGTTCTGATATGTTTGTACATAAATACATGTATACATGTACATGGATACATAAACACCTTTATATAAGTATGCAAATATATATACCTATATATATATATATACATATATATATACACATATATATAAATTTATTCATCTATGTAAGATTATACTATGCTTACATCATCCCTCATGAGTTTAAATCTTTTTATATTTTTTGTAAATCTACCATCTGGTCATTTCCTATATCATGGCAATATTTTGTTTGATTATTCCTTGGTCTCCTAATTTCACTGGCTTCCCCTTGCCAAATTCTCACTTTCAAAGAGTCACTTTCTTCTTGAAAACTCTGGATGTCCTCTTTGAGTTGGTTGACTTTCTTTCCATAATCCTCTGGGTTTGATTGGATTCTTGTTATTTTTGTAGTTTGTCCTCAATCTGTCTCATTTGATTTTTAAAGTCTTCTTTGAGTTCTTTTGCAAAGTCTTTCTGGACAGTAGCCATTTACCATAACTCTTTGGAGAAAGGGAAGCTTTTCTCTTTCAGTATCCCCCTCTATTGATAAATCCCAGTGGGAATTCCTCTTTCTGAAGCTGGATTCTTCCCCCTATGCTTGCTCTTTTTTCCCCCTGAGGCAATTGGGGTGAAGTGACTTGCCCAGGGTCACACAGCTAGGGAGTGTTAAGTGTCTGAGGCCACATTTGAACTCAGGTCCTCGTGACTTCAGGGCTGGTGCTCTAACCACTGTGTCACCTAGCTGCCCTGTTGCTCTTTTTTTACATAAGAAACAGTAATTGTGTCATCACCTAGATCTGAGAGGGGGAGCTGGGGCCTCTGTCTCTGGATCTTCTTTCAGGTTTCCCCTCTGACTGGGAACCCAAAACCCAAGCACTCCACCCTCCTGTCAGCCAGCCAGCAGCTACCCTGTGCCCCTGCTTCTGCCCTCAGGGGGCGTGTGCTTTTCCCTTCCCTCCTAACAGCACAGCTGGGCGTGGCATTCCTTATCAGCAGATATTCCAGGACTTCCTCATGAGTCTTCCTGGCCTCAGACACCCAAGTGCTGTCCCAGGAGGTAAAAGTCCCCTTGACTGGGCCCGAGGCCACCTGGAACCCAGCAAGCCCCAGGGCTCCCTGGTTCTTTCAGGGGGGCTGGCCTGGAGATGTTTTAACTCCTCCAAAGTGGGCTCTTTCTTCTGGACTTCTCTGGTTGTCCTAGGAAGCCCTTATTCTGCTCAGAGTTTTATGCGTTTGTCCCTTGTCTACATTAGCTCAGAGGTTCAATTTTCTTTTCTTTCTGAATGTTCCCACACTCTTCCCCAGGAGTTGTTTTCTTCAATGCATTTTTGTTCCTCCTTTCCCATGTGGCAAATTCTACTTTTTCAGGTTGTTTTCTTCCTTGAAGTTTGGTACGTGCCTGTCCAATTTTTTGTGCTTCTTTTAAGAAAATGTTAACTTTTCTTGTTAATATCTCTCATTTCTCCTGCACATTTTGCTTCTACTTCTCTTACATATTTTAAAATTTCTTTTGGAGTCCTTTCCGAAGGTTTGTTTCAGAAGCTAAGCCTGAGACCAGTTCCTGCATACGTCAATTTGAGGTTTCACATGTAGATGTTGTGTCATCATTATGATCGTCTGATTTTGTGTTTTGATCTTCCCTGACACCACAATAGCTTCCTACAGTCAGGCAGTTATTTAGGTGCAGTTTTCCAGCCTATGTTGTCACTCTGAAAATTGAGCTCTGCTCTTGGGGTATAGTGGGCACTGTCCCAAGTTTCTTAAATCGCAAATAAGGGGCTTGGTCCCTGGCTTGCTGCTCCTAAGCCTTGAGGGCTGGTAACTGCCCTGCTATATCTGGGCCTCTAGACTTCCCAGGTGTGGCCATTAATCAGCCGATTCAAGAATCTTCACGTGGAACATAAGACATTTCAGAGGGACCTTCCACAGCTACCCCATCTCATAAAACCCCAACATATAAGAGGAAACACATCAAAGATGCCCAACATATGTCAATTGATTGCAATTTATACCCGTGAATGGAGGCAAAAGCTGGTTGAAATGAATATTAAGCCTAAGCCAAGAGTGTGTGTGTGTATGTGTGTGGGTGTGTGTGGGTGTGGGTGTGTGAAAGAGAGAGAGAGATAGATAGAGAGAGAGAGAGAGAGAGAGAGAGAGAGAGAGAGAGAGAGAGAGAGAGAGATTGAAATTTGACTTGTTGGAGTCAGGGAAGGTGAATTTAAAGCCTCATAGGTTTTAGGGATCCTGAAAAGATACCTTACTGCTTCATAAGCCAACCTGTTGCTCTGTGTCCAGTGGTGAGAATCAGAAAAAACTGAGTTCAAGTCCTGCCTCCCATACTTACAATTTGTGTGACCCTTATCGAGTCTTAACAAGTCTCCCCAATGTCAGTGCCAGATTGGGCTAATTAAACTCAATGCTGAGATGGTTTTCCCGAGTCTCTCCTCTATATTTGCGAGGAAACAATCTTGGAAGGGCACAGACCAGCCAAGGAATGGCCCAAATTAGAGTACGCCACAATGGGAAGGTAGTGGATTCCACAGAAGGAAGCAGACCTCAGCAGCATGGAATATATCTTTCAGTTTCTCAGGATTACTGGGGAAAATTGTGTTGTATAAGAAAATGTACACACGAGACCACCCCTGTGACTGTTACAGGAGAGACTGATAGATCCCCAAATATGCCTTGGGCCAGGGAAGCTATTAGCTAGGAGCAGGACACCAAAGGTGAAAAGCCAGAGTGACTGGCGATCAAGAACAAGTTTTCCTTTGGGTTACTTGGAACTTTTCTTCCTATTTACATTAAAGGTAGTTTGCATTCTGTGTGGAATTTAGGTCCTGCTGATATTCCCTTGCATCCACCACACAAAGACATTTGGGAAGGTCCTGTCTCAGGCAGAACAGCTAGAGTTTTTCTGCAGGGCAGATGGTGACTTTAGAAGGGAAGGAGAACCTGCAGAACTTCAGTGCACTGGCAATGAGCTCTTTCTTTATCCTTCCTTGGCTGCATGGCATCCTCCTCAACAATGGCTTCACAGCAGTTTTCTGGGGATTCCATCTAGGTGGTTCAAGGGTAAGAGCCCTGGGCCTGGAGTCAGGAAGACCTCTGCTCAAAGCCAGCCTCAGGCACTTAGTAAGCATGTGACCTTGGGCAAGGACAAGTCAGAGTTTCCAAGTCAAGCATTCCTTGCTCTTTCTGCCTCTTCAGTAAGACTGACTACCCATCTGACTGGGTCCCTGATCTTAGAGTCGTCTGAGGCGCTAAGAGGTCAGATGCCGTGACCGTGGTCAGGCTGCTGGCATGGGTCGAAAGCAAGATTGCAGCCTTCCTGACTTTGAAACTGGCCCTCTAGCCTTAGTTCTTAAGACACAGTTCAAGCATCAACTACATCATGAAGCCTTTCTTGATTCCAACTGCTATAAGCCTTGCTCCCAGACTCCGTGCATTTTGCATTTGTATTTATTCTTCATGTACATTTATACATTTTCTGTCTTGTTAGAACCTAAGCCTGTCTCGTTAGGGACTGTGTCTTTAAGAGTGTTTGCATCTCCAGAACCTAGCACTATGATGTGCATGTGCTTGTTGTTTGTTACTTAGCCCATGTGCCTTTGTATGTGCCCAGCACATTGGAGGAGTAAATCCATAGCTCTTGACTGAATGAATACATTAATGAGTTGGAGGTTTAAGCTAAAATAATTATCAGTGATTACAGTTATTCATAATTTTCCTCAGGTATCAGTTTATTCTTTCATTTATCATAGCTAAACCATGTATTCTCTTATAGTTTAATTTACTCTGTGATATGAGGTATTGATCTTCTATCAAAATTCTGCCAAACTGCTTTGGATTTATGCCATCTATTTTTCCAACTATAGATAGTTCTCGCTTTCTGTAAGTGGACTGTTGGGTAAAGCTTTAGTGGAGCAATTTTAAAGTAAAGTGAATTTACCCCCAGACTTGGCTTCAAGGGAGAAAAGGAGACAGGAAGGGAGTCATGAATCTGGGAAGGGTGGGGGTCAGATGATTCAAGGACACATGGACCTCGGGCACTGAGAAGCAAGAGCAGGCTTGGGACCAGGCAGGTGTAACCAACCACCGCCCCACAAAGGAGAGGACATGTAACATGTGGACTGAGGAAAGACACATGACACCTGAGCATGGATGGACAGGAGACACACAAGCAGATGCCAGACAGGAGGATCAGTGGGCAGAGCCACCAAAAGGCTCCCCTCTTAGTGCTGGAGGTCTCAAGTCAAGCCCAGATGCTGAAGCTGCAGAGGTGGAAGGAATCACGCTGCATGAAAAATCCTTTTTGTTCCTCCTCCCTATTTTTTCATTAATACATTATAGATAAAAATATGCAAGGCTGTTTTCTGTTTCTTACATCACAGTATCCCACGTATCCCTCCCTCTCCTTGTGCCTCCTGAGAGTCATGCCATGTGATGAATGGTATTTTGTGTTTTAGGAATGAAAAAAATCAACACAACTATATAATCCAGAGAGGAAAAGATATTTGTGGTGGGAGATAATCTTTCTGTTAAGGGTCCAATTTTTGAAGACTTGCTTTCTGTTGAAGCACATATAATCTCTGAACACTCAGAAGACAAGACGCTTGTGGATGGAGACACTCTTTCTGAGAACATTCCAATTACTAACCTCTCGGGGGAAGCACCCCTAATCTCTGAAGATTCTGAGGAAAAGACACTTGTGGACGGAGGAGATAATCTTTCTGAGAACCTTTCACTTACTACTGGCTTACTCTCAGGGGAAGCACATCTAATATCAGAGTATTCTGTGGATGAAATGCTGATGGGTGAAGACATACTCTATGAGAACCTTTTAGTTACTACTACTCTCAGAACTCAGAGGAAAAGACAATTGTGGAGGAAGACACTCTCTCTGGGAACATTGTGGTGTAAGAGAGAGACTGGGAAGGCCTTCTGGGCAAAGAAACCAACCTTTGAGAGAAACAATGGTGGGCTCTATGGTCCGTCCAGTACGGTCTGAGACCTCACCTTGTTTCCCTTAATAAGGGTCGGTTCCTTTGCCCAGAGAGGCTTTCCAGTTTCTGTCTTACACCCGTTACTTCAGGATTGCTCTCTATGGAAACACATCTAGACTGACATCACTCAGCGGACAAGATCTCTGTGGCAGGAGACACTCGTTCTGGCAACATCCCACTTACTACGGGCTTCCTCTCTGGGGAAGCACAGCAAGAGAAAAATTGGACATTTAATGAAATAGAGGCCGCTGAAGCATTCCTGATGAAAAGACAAGCGCTGAGAAGAAAATCTGACTCTCAAATTGAAGACTCAAAAGTAGCATTCAAAGGTAAATATGATAGAGGCCTCTCAAGTAACTCATTATTGATACACTCTGTACTCTTCTAAAAGGGAAGATGATAATCATAGCTCCTAAGAACTTTAACTCTGCTAGGCAGGTAGAAGCATTGGACCTAGAAAGAGGTTTTGGAACTGAACCATCTGGATGGGGATGATGTAAAATAGATAGGTGAGAAATATGGATGCCTTGGGAGATGCTAGAAGGGAGATAAATAATGGAGGAAATGATCCCGAAATATCTATATCTGTATTTATATGTACTTCTTCCATGGGTCAAAAAAAAATCTATTTTACCCTAAAGGTAAGTAGGCAAATGGGAGAGGAGAAGAAAAAGTGGTGATAAACATTGGGCAGTTAAAAGAATGCAGTACTCATGTGCCAAATAGAAACTAGCAGGGAAATGGGGAAAAAAAGAGAGAAAGAAGGAAAAGCAGAAGGAAATACTTTGTGAGTGTGTTAATGGGATGAACTCACTCCTAAATGCAAGTGGGCAGTAAAATGAATTAGAAACCAGACTTCAGACTGTGTTTGTTTTTTCTTTCTTTTTTTCTATTTTGAAAAGATTAAAATAGAGGGCTGAAGCAGAATCTCTTATACCTCATATGAAGGATAAAACATTAGGGAAACAATCATGATGTCAGAAAAAAATGCAGAGAAAATTTAGGCCTCACTGAAAGGGATTAGTGTGCAATTGAATTCTTGTTTAGGGGAACCACAGTCAATGGAGTCAGAAAAGAGATAGGTGCACAAGGGCATGAGATTCAAAATTTTAAAGGAAAGTTAAATGCATTTCAGGAAGAAATAGACAATCAAACTATAATGTCAGGGGACCTCAACTTTTCCTGTGTGACCTAGAGAAATCCAACCATAAAATAAATAAGAAAGAAGTCGAGGAGAATAATAAAACTTAGATGACTTAGAAAACTTAGCAAAGACCTCTAGAGAAAACTCAATAGGAACAGAATGGACTACAGACAGATGTTGCTTTATTTCAATTCATATTATGTAAATTGGATTTTATGCAAGGAATTCTCCGAATCCACCTCTGTACTATACTGGGATCTCGTTCTGCTCCTGCCCTTCAATTCGGGGACTCTGTGGCCTCCTCTCACCAATCCCCCCAAACCTTTAAAAACCCCTCTCCAGCAGAAAGCAGAACAGATCTACAGAGAGACAGCCACCACCACTGATGGATCCGGGCTTGCCTTAAGACCTCCAGTACTGATGCAGGACAACCCACCCACGTGAGAGTCTGGCCCCTGCATTTGGGTGTTTTGTCCATCATTGGAGCACCACATCTGTGCCATGCCACAGGTTTCCATGTCTGTGCTTCCCGACATGTTCTTCCTATCAGTTCCAGCCAGGCTCTCCCGGGGCTGGCCCCTACAAGAAAGTGTTTCTCCTGCACTTGATTCTTTGTATCTAGCCTTTATGTGTCATTGACCCATGTGCTGGCTCCACGGGGCAGTCTCCTTCCTGCCTCCCTTCTAGCTTTTTACACATCCGTCGGTAAATTCACATTATGTAAAGTATCTGCAGAATGATTCATTGAAAAAAGTTATGGACTATGTTGTCATCCACCCCCTCCCTCAACTTCTAACTTCGCTTTTAGTTTTAGCTGCATTGATTTTGTTTGTGGAAAAGATTTTTAATGTTATGTAAGCCAGATTGTCCATGTTGCTTCTTTTCAATGTGTCTGCCGTTTGCTTGGTCGGGATTCCTTTCCCATTTTCCTCTGTGCTTCTCTGTGTATGTTAGCCGATACATCCAAGGAATATACCCATTTTCAGCTTCACTCTGTCTTTTCTGTGAAACCTTTTTCTAACCTGAGATTCTGTTAGATTACCTGCCAATTTTCCCAACCGCTTTTATTGAATTGTGAATTTTCCCATAGCTGGGATTATTAGCTTTGTCAAATAAATGAATGAGGTGCTCTTTTGCCCCTGCATCTTGTATGCCTAATCTGTTCCTGTGGTCAGTCTTTCTGTTTCTTACTCCATGATATATTTTTAATGATGCTATAGTTTTATGATCTGGTACTGCTAGGCCCTTTCCTTCCCAAATTTCCCATTCATTTCCTTGATAGCCTTAAATTTTGTTCGTCCAGATGAACTTTGTTATCCTTTTTTAATGTTCCCAAGAGATTCTCTGGTATTTTGATTTGTATTGCATTGTGTTAGTAAATTAATATAGGCATCAGTACCATTTTTGGCCTGGCGATAAGCATTTCATATTTCTGCACTTATCTAGAGCTGCTTTTATTTGTGTAAAAATTGATCTGGGTTCATTGAGTTGCTATCTATGTTTTGGCAGGTGGACTTCTAGTTATTTCATACTATATGTAATTTCTTTGGAATTTGTCTTCCTATACCTTTCTGGTAGATTTTATTGATAATTTATATGATAGTGATAACTTGCTTGGGTTTATTTACACTCTCCTGACTTGCTGATGTTGTTAAATGTTTCATTTAAGTTTGAGTTGATTCTGTAGAGTTCTCTAAGTCAACATTCATATCATCTGTAAAAAATAATTTTTTTTTTATTGTTTGCCTCTTTGCTGTTTATACTTTCCATTTCATTTCTTTTGAGTTACTTCTATTGCAAGCATTTCCAGTACAGGACTGAATTATAGTGATGACCGTGAGTATCTCTTATGTCTCCAAAAGAAAAACTTTTGATTCTTGTCGAAAATTATTTAATGGCAAGGTCAGCAAATTCCCATTAAAAAGTCAGCTAAAACTTAGTGGCGTATGACAAATTGGAAGGTCACAGAGCTTATTTTATAACTCAAAAAAAGAACTCTTCATGTCGTGGATTCATCACTTTTACAGAAGTGTAGGGAGTTTGACAACAGTCAGCTGCTGGGCATGTCAAGAGTGTAATGAGGAGATTTTAGGGTAAGGTAACTGTTCAATTCAATACTTCATTAGCTTAGAACTTATTTTATCATTCTGTGAATTTTTTTGAAAAGTCTTCTTCAGTGTTTCTTTAAGGATTTCTGCTATGGAGCTGTCTAGCTCACTGAAAAAGGAGGAGTAACTAACTAACAGATGGTTATTTTATTTTATTTCTTTTAAGATATATTTAGGTTCATTCTCACTTATCTGCTATTAAATCTTATTAAAAGATTCATTCAGTAAATCTAATTGAAAATTAAGACTTAAAGGATATTTATGCAAAAGGAAACCTCTAATGTGATACTACAGTAAATTCATGTTATCAATATTAATTGATTTAGATTTTATCCTTTTCATATCCTCTCTTTACTTTTGTTTTTATGGCAAACTCTTCTGTCTTGTCTCTATTACAAATAACACTAGTTCTTTATTGTAGAGGGATCCTACTTACTGATTTAGGAAAGCTCCATTTATTCCTATGTTTCTTGTGTTTTGCATAATAATAGATTTTGTATTTTAATGTTTTGTATCAATACTCATTATAGAATTTGGTCTCTACTTTTGTTTCTGTATGGATTGATTTTAGGCATCAAGGCAATATTTATGTGATATAATGCATTTGGTAGGACCCAGTCATTGTCTGTTTCTTGAACCATTTAGACGGGGTTGGAAATAATTGTATTTACATGGTACTAAGAAGTTGCTTTTAAATCCATTTTGTCCTCAGGGTTCACTTAGAAAGAACATTGGGGAAGATTTAATATTATCCCTAACTCCCATATTAGATTTAAAAAAAAATCCAAAGTCTTCTATGGTCCCAGCACTGACCAACTTGGGGCTACAGAGATAAAACTAGATAGCTAAAGTTGTGGAATTGGTGAACCCACCCCCCAAAACAAACAAAGAAACAAACACCTTAGGAGATTGTGGAGATTTTGCTATCACTCATTAAGGAGATTGGCAATGAGTCATTTTAAGATTGCAGATAGATCCCATTGTGAAACATCTTTGTAATTTCTGAGATATCAGCCTGAAGAATTTCTATTAAGCTAAAATAAGGATGACATCTTATAAAAGTTTAAAAAGTTTTTAAAAGCAGTTGACAAATTAAGCTCATCATAGCCAATGTTCCTCTATTTCCTTCTCATCTCAGAGCAGATTAAAAAAAAGAGAATGCTGGAGAATTGTAGGAAAACTTGAATTCTGCCTCATCTGGCAGAAAAGGGGAGGCAGCAACTGCAGCGGGGCCCTAGAAACCCTGGCCCAGCATCTCCCCAAACCAGCAGCTGCAGATGGGGTTGGGGGGAGGGTCAGGCCCGAAGGCCAGCACTCTCTGAGCCCTAACATTTATCTCAATCCACTAATCCATCTAGTCCCTGCTTATAAATTGCGGGAGTTACAGCTAAGCCAATGTGTCTGTTATTTATGAACATTGTAAGATGCTTCATTCAGATATTTGTCCTTCTTGCCATAGTGTTAAATGTAAAATTGGTGACTGCTGCTTATTCTGAGCACTTGGCTCTAGGTATGAAAGTATGCTCCCCAATTAATGTATGCCCCCAGCCCTTGCCAGGATGGGGGAGGTGTCACAGAGCAGAGCCCACAGCAGGCCTGAGGCTAGAGGGGGTGTGCATGGAGGGGCAAGAAGCTCAGCCCCTTCTCTGGGTCTTTGTCTATTCCCCTCAATTTGTAAACTGGCTAAGGTCCTTGACACCATATTGTGAGAGGGTATATAGGCCATCAGCCCTGGAAATACTTGTTATGGCTGAACAAAGTCCCAAACAAGGAGCGGGATTAATGAGAATCTACAGATCTTTTTGTGATACAGAAGAGTTTTCTAATGACTGGGCTTTATGCCAGGATTAGTTTAAGGATGAGAAGAAAACCAAGTGAAAAAAGGTTTAGTGAAACTTTTACATAGGAGCATGCTGGCAAACCTTGTCATTGTCACAAGGCTAACTTAATGGCTTGTACTGAGTCACCTTACAGAGGTTCCCACTGTTTAAAGAGATGTGGGGAAGAGGAGTCTAAGTTTAGAAACTGGTGCTAAGGGAAGTGAGCAGAAGCAAGAGAACACTGTACACAGTATCAACGAGGTTATGTGATGATCAACTGGGATGGACTTGGCTCTTTTCAACACTGAGGTGATTCCAGGCGATTCCAATAAGCTTGGGATGGCAGGGGCCATCTGCATCCAGAGAGAGGACTACAAAGGCTGACTCTAGAGCAGAGCACAGTATTTTTCACCTGTGTTGTTGTTTGGTTGCTTGTTTTTGTTTTTGTTTTTCCTTTTCTCAATTTTTTTCCCTCTTTGTCTAATTTCCTCTGTGTGTGCAACATGATGAGTATCTTTAGGATACTGATCCTGACACATGTTCAACCTATATCAGATTGCCGGCTGTCTTAGGGAGGATAGAGAGAAACATTTGAAACGCAAGGTTTTCTGAAGGTCAATGTTGGAAACTATCTTTGCATGTCCTTGGAAAAATAAAACAGGATAAAAAGTGTTTTCTGTAATGGTCGAACTGAAAACCATCTTTTAGATATCACACTATGTTGTGGGTTTTCTGTGATTAGTCTCGCAGTGTTACCTATGGAAGCTTACGGGCAATAAGTGTTATTTCGGGTATGTGATGTTTGAGAGCTGAAGCCCCGAGAATGAAACTTGCTATTGGAGACAGAATCTCTTAGGACTCGCTGATGCTGCTTTGAGCTCTGAATTCAGGTATGATTGTCTGATGGCCCATCAAGCCAGTCACTCCTCATTGGAAAGAGCTGTCACAGCCTACTCAGAGGGGAGTGATCCTGAACACTCAGAGGTGGAGGTCTGCATCTGGCAAAAGCTGAGAGGACAAGCTTTGGCTTCATTATTGTGAGAACTTCCCATCCTGTTTCCCAGCTGTGTTCTTTGACTCGGAAGGTCTCCCAATTTACTTTTCCCGAGTCTGTGTATGAGATAGCATGGTGACCACATGATTGCTTGTACTCTCTGACTCTTACCTCAAGTCCAACAGACCCAAGAATGCTTTATTCCGACAGCCGTGTGCCTTTAGACTTAAGCCAGAAGGACCAGTTTGATACTGTTATAATCGTGTTCTTGCTTTTCCTTTTATAGCAGTTTTCCACAATGAGAGCAAGTGATCAGTAGAAAAAATGAGCACAATGTAAGTATGTAGGATATTGCTGTTTTCAGTCCTAAAATATGGAGTCATAATAAACTGACCAGTCAGGAAATGTGTGTGTGTGTGTGTGTGTGTGTGTGTGTAATTTCTATGAAACAAGGTCCTTAAATGTTTCAAAATGTTATAAGAATAATCGGGTCTTTATATTGTAAGACCTGGCTGTTATTCTCTTGATTATTGAAACTACATCAGAGATGTTGCTGGCGTGGTTTGTAGAAGAGAAGAGAATTTCAGTGCAGTTTTGTACAGGATATTTCCCACAGGTGACCTCTCCCCCTCCAGAGCCCACTTCACTCCTGGGTTCGGTGCTTCTTCTCCTTGCTTCCCTGTTGCCACACATTTGGTGGCATCAGCATTTCGTCAGCCTCATCATGTCTGATGCTGTGGTGAAAAAGGAGTATATTCCGATCACAGAGGGAATGGTTTTTATCATCAAGGGATGATAAAACTCATCTGTCCCCAACATCTCCCTTTTCACTCCTACCCATGCTGCATGTACTTTTGTATTGATCTGCATGTACTTTGGTATTGATCTTCTCCTGGCTGTTTGTACTTGGTGGCTCCCTCAACGCCCACCTGCCAGCCCTTCCTAATCCATCTACCCCCCACCTAATATCTATCTCCCACACATTGCACTTTGCTATTTTTGATGGCTTTTAGGGAAAAGAGAGGACCATCTTTGTCCCATACCTTGGTTATTTGGAACTTAATGATGTCATTGCTAATCTTAATCATCCAGAAAGTCACCCAGAACAACTCCCAGCCCCTCAAAGGTTTCCAAATGTCCCTTCACACCTTGGCAACTGCTTCACTTTAGATCAGCTCTTTGCTTCTGAAGGGGGTCTCTGTGCTCTGGCCAATACTTCCTGGTGCGTTTTCATCCACCCCCTCCAACAAATTGTGCTATGGGCTGACCGATCCTCAAGAAGGTCAGTGGGATACTTGACCTTCCTCAGCAGCTACATTCAAAGGGTGTGGGGACAAGCTTCTGGGGAATTTGCTCTCCTCCCTAGTGATGCTTTCCTACTTAATATTTTGTTTCTGATTTAGTCCTTACATTTTAATAAGATTTGTGTCTTTCAGACAAGTGTTAATCAGATTTCAGAGGGCCCTACAGGACAGCTATCTGTCAGCACCTCAGCCTCTGGAAGTGTGATCCCACTTGTGCATGCTGCTGCTCCCACCTGTGGATGCTGTTCCTCCCACCTATGGATGCTGCTCCTCCCACCTGAGGATGTTGCTCTTCCCACCTGTGGATGCTGCTCCTCCCACTTGTGGATGCTGCTCCTCCCACCTGTGGAAGGTGCTGGGCTGCAATTCCCATCCAGCTCCACTCACTCATGACTAAGCCTTTAAGCAGGAGCAGGTCTATGCCCCTTATCAGCTGGAAACAGTTATGGAAAATGAGACATTCCTTCCTGGCCCCAAAGGGATTTGGGTCACAGGTCTTTGAGGGGAATCATGGAGTGTTTGCTGCTGCCGCAGCCCCAGCAGTTCTACCACTTTCTCTCAGAGACTTCATTGGAATAAAAGGACCCTTTGCTTTTTCCATGTATAAGGTGCTGCCCCCGCTCCGGAACAAAAGGGTTTTTACCCTTTTCACAGGGACCTTGCTCATGCATGCCCGACCTGGGATTGTAAAAGAAGTGCAAAATCTACTGAGCTCATCCAACTTGCTGCCAAATTCTCCTATTTTTTGCTTCCTTTCCCTTCTCTGAATGAACCCTCACATCACTCTGCTGGGTGTCCCCACCCCCTTAAAGAGGAGCTTCCCAGTGTGGTTTACCCTTTACTTAAGCAAATGGCCAAATCAGTGTCTTTGCTTGATTTGAGGTGGTTTGAGCCTGACTTCTTTCAGAGAAGCTACCAGAAACCATTGCCCAGCACCCCCGATCTTCAGTGTACTCCAGCGTTGAGTCTTTTCTCACAAAAGTTCCCAACTTCCTCCTTACTAAATGTGAGTCCCACTAGGGCACTGTGCCTGATTTATGGCATCATAATAAAACGTTTTGCCCCTTGAATCTGCGGCTCCTGAGCCTGTGAGTTCTTTCCGCGTGACGGCCGGCCTTTATGACTTCTTTTACCTCTTCAGTTCCTGGCAAATAGGGAGGGCATGATGCGAACAAGCGTGCCAAGGCCTCCCCAGAGGCTCGAGGCTGGAGCCAGTAGGAAGAGCATTGCTGTGGCCAGGGGCACAGGGGCACGGCATTGCCAAAGGCTCGGGTGTTAGAGAATGCCGGCCAGGAGGGCGTTAGAGCATGAATCCCAGGGGGAGGCAGGGAAACTCGTGGGGTAGAGAGCTTCCAGGCTGGGGATTGAGCCACGGCGACCCTGCAGGGGAGCAAAGGTCAGGCTGGAAACCCCAGCCTGGGCTGGGACTTGAATAGAAGGCTTGGCCGTTGCCGTTCCGAAGACGCAGGTCAGAGGTCTGGCTCCTGATTTGGCAGGCAGGCTCCTGCACCCCACTTGTCAGAGGGAGCATTTGTCGTGTTCTACAAAATCTGGGGCCAGAGGGGCCGAGTGAGGCATGTAGGAGAGTAACCCACAGGGGCCTTGGATATCACATCTTCAGAAGAGAACAATGAAGTAAAAAATTCTCTTCTACCCCAAAGATGAATGTGAAATGGCTAGCTACCCAGAAAGTATTTTAGGAGAACTCAAAAAAGAATGAAAAAATCAAATGGGAGAGATTGAGGAAAAATGAAGAAAAAACTTCCAAGATTATTTTTAAAAGTCTAGTCTAAACAACTACAAAAGGAGATACAGAATCTTTAAAAAGAAAATAATTGTTTGAAAATTAAAATTGGGTAAAGAGGAATCCAGCGAAGCTATGAGACACTGAGAAATAACAAAACAAAATATAAATGTGTGGAATGGGGAGATGAAGGTCTTAGAGTAATGTGTGAATTCTTTTTCGTTATTTTCATTATTTCTGTGTTTCCCTATGATCTGCACAAGTACAATATGTACAGGCCTATATTTACTTAAACTTTGATTAGTTTCACACATATTTACTTAAGCTAAGCTGGTTTAGTCTAGAGTATAAACACTGTCAGCTTAATTATCTGAAGCCTGAAGGCCTGATTGACAGTTTCCTAGAAACCAGGTGATTTCAGGGAAACTGAAACATTCCATTCCAATCTTTTTTGGCAGCAACATCCAATCAGGAGGCCCCATGCTTCTCAGTGCTCTCTAACTTGTGATGTAATCTCTTGTAACAAAATCTGTAAAAGCTGTGTATATTCACTGATTCTGCGGCCCTCCTGCTGTGAGTATGTTCACTTCCCTTTATCTCATAACTGGACTTCCCACCTCTCATGAGAAGTTCTATAATAAACAATCTTTCCTGCTTTCTACTTTGAAGGATCTTTGAGTAGTCATTTTGGGTAGGGGTCTCTCACATCCCATACAGTTCGGGGCTCATCGGGGATCGGAGGTCTTTGGCAGAGAAGGCTGTGCACCCCAAAATGGACACAGGTACACCCACAGTAGTTTTCTCCGTGGTCTCTGGTTCTGAGTGTACAGCCTCCCTCCCCTCTTACACAACGACCCGAGGCAGAGGTACTCAAAGGAAAGCAGAACTTTAGAGTGAAGGAAGTAGAGTCCTGATGGCCAGTGAAGTGCAGTCTGAAAGAAAATGCACGTGTAAACTCAAGATAAGGCTCTCGGGAGTCTGGGGTGTCCATTGGCTGAGTCGAGGGAGAACCAAGGGGTTGGCCCTCCTAAATTTGTTTTTTGGTGGGGACTGCTGTCGACCCCAGTGATAAAGCACTTTTCTGCGGAAGCTCTTGGGTTACTGCAGGTGTGAGGTTGATGGAGACCTCCACCGACACCTGGATTGGGACCAGGTTGTAAAATGGGACAGAAGCAGTCCAAGAATTGGTGTCAGGAATTTAGCCAGGGAATACCAGTTGACAGCCCTCTTGGGAGTTGACTTAAAGGTTGGGATGATATCCTGAAGTATAAAGGGAAGGACAAAAAAATAATGGTTAAATATTTGTTTTGTTTGGAGTGGTCAAGATATTGGTTGTGGGATAATTTGGCCAAAGTATGGTTCCACTGAGGATTGGGCATGTCAACAATTGAATATATATGTAAATAACAGGGACCTATATAATCCAGAGGAATCAGCTTATGCTAGCCTCTGGCTGCCAGGGGTTGTTAGAGCTATGAAAATCTTTCTGAGTAAAATGAAGGAGGGGAGCGAGCAGGATATGGCCGGGAGAAATCAAATAAAACCCCATCCTTGCACTTTTTTTTTCAAGGCTGGTCATCAGGTCCTCCAGAGAGTGAGTCGGCCATTACATCTTTTGAATGTAGGCCTTCCTGAAAAAAAGTCATTGGGATCCCCAGAATCTGAACCAAAGCCATTGGGATCCTCTCGCTGCTCTTCCACCTTCTTATGTAGCACCCCGCCCCTTGCACCACAGGAGCCTTTGCCCCCTTCCCTTCCTCCTGTAGAAGAAGTAATGCATTTAGGCCAGGAAAGTGTAGACAGAACTCACAGTAGCTCACATGGACATTTAGGGAAGGAATTGGAGCAATTAAGGCAGGATGTTTGGAATCTCCCCTTCAGAGAGAAAAGTGAATGAAGTACAGGGTGTGTATCCACCCAGAGAAGTCCCATTAGGTGAAGCTCAAGGAGGCATCGGATTTGTAAATGTGCCTCTGTCAGGAAATGAGGTTAGGAAATTTAAGAAAGAATTAGTTTCCATTATGGAAGATTCAGTTGTGGCATCAAAGCAATTATTAGATCAATTTTTAGGCCCCAGCCTATACACTTGGTCAGAATTGGTGCATACATCATCTATATTATTCACTCCCGAAGAGCAGAGTTCAATTCGAGCACAAGCCATGCAGGAAGGGGAGAAAAGACACCCATCCCTGAATGAGCTCCAATCCCAGGTGAACAGAATTACCCAGTGAATGACCCAGGATGGGATAACGACAATCAGGCATATAGGCAGAATATGCAAGACTGGAGAGAATTAATCATTGTATTAGTATGGGATGCCTTCCTGAAGAGACAAAATATAATAAAGCATTGACCATTATCCAGGAAAAGTGTGAGTCACCAGCCCAGTATTTAGAGAGACTTAGAGACAAAATGAGGAAGTATTCAGGGGCAGATCTGGATAGCCCGGAGAATTAGCAGATATTGCAAGTGCAGTGTGTGTCCAATTCTTGGCCGGACATCAATAGAAAGTTACAGAAAACTGAGGGATGGATGCAGTCTCCTTTAAGAATGCTTTTGGGGGAAGCCACCAAAGTGTATGTAAGGAGGACTGAGGAGAAGAAAAAAACAGGAGAGAGGTGGATTAAGATGCTGTTGCAGACAACACAGGGAACTCAGAGTGCTGATAAGAAGAAAGGGGGACGAGGTAGTGCAAGGAAGCCCCATCAGGAACAGATGAGGGAGGCGGGAGGAGGAGAGTTGATATGATTTGTTGGTCCCGTGGAAAATTAGGTCACTGTGGGAGATGCCCACAGAAAATCAAAGAGGTGTGAGTGCTGTCTCTGGTGGAACTGAAGGACTAGCAATGTCTGGGGCTCGGCAGGGAAACCCACCTAGGTCTTTTTGGTTGATTCGGGTACAGCATGGACTTTGGTGACAGGGATACTGGTGGGAGCAAAATTGTCATCAAAATTTATGATGGTTTCTGGAGTGAAGGGAGAAACTTTCTCAGTGCCCATGACTGAGGTACTGCCTGTAGAATATGAGGGACTTGAAGTGTTTGGGCAATTTTTAATAGCTCCTGGGGTAGGAGGGAATTTACTAGGGAGAGACTTGATAATTAAGTTTTTGATTAGCCTTGTGCCTAGAGGTCCCCTGCTGGTTCCAGTCCGAACCTTTGTGATGACAAGCAAAAAATTTACTCTGAGGTTTGGGTGAGTCTTGAAAACCCAGGACTGTTGTCATTCCCCCAATACAAATAACCTTAAAGGACCCACATACCATAAGTCGGGTCTGACAATATCCGATTCCAAATGAGGGAAGAAAGGCCTGAAATTGGTAATGGAGAGGCTGTTGAAAACAAGACTACTCAAACCTTGTATTTCATCATTCAATATCCCCATTCTTTTTGTAAGGAAAAAGGATGGGACATATAGGATGGTTCAGGATCTGAGGGAGATAAATAAGATCGTATTGCCATCTCACCCAGTAGCACTGCATCCTTATGCCATCGTAGGAAGAATTCCTGAACTAGTGCATGGTTTAGTGTGTTAGATTTAAAAGATGCATTTTGGAGTTGCCCCTTATCTGAAGATAGCCGAAATCTTTTTTGCCTTTGAATGAAAAGATCCAGAGACACGGAGAAAACAACAGTATCGATGGTGTGTGCTACTTCAAGGCTATACAGAGTCCTCCAATTTATTTGGGCAAATATTGGAAGGAATAATTGAAAAATTTGAGAATCCAATTATAGGGGTAAAAGTTTTTACAATATGTAGATATCTTTTTGTGGCAGAATGGAAAAAGAGTGACCTTGTCCAAGTCACTATCAGTTTGTTAAATTATCTAGGAGCACAGGGACTGAGAATTTCTTAAGATAAATTCCAATTTGTGGAACATGAAGTAAAATATTTAGGTCATTTTATAAGTGAAGGGAAAAAGAAATTAGATCCTGTTTGCATGGAGAGGATTCTCCAAATTACTAAACCAGGGACAAAGAAGGCCCTCCGGAACTTTTTAGGATTGGTGTGGTATTGCAGAACTTGGATTGATTAAAATGCTCTATTAACTAAATAATTGTATACTCATTTATGGGAAGAATAACCTACTATAGTGCAGTGGGACCTAGAAGGGGAGCAGAATTTTGTACAACTTAAGCTGGAGTTGATGTCAGCCCCTATATTGTTATTGCCATCATTGGGTAAGCCTTTTCATTTATATGTAAATATGGTAAATGGGGTGGCTCTAGGGCTACTGGCACAAGTAAGGGGAGGACAGCAACACCCAGTGGCCTTCCTGACAAAAATATTAGACCCAATGGCAAATGGATGGCCTATTTGTATAAAGGCAGTTGCAGCCACAGCGCTTTTGGTGGAAGAAAATCGGAAATTAACCTTTGGTGGCAGTCTAATAGTGAGTGTCCCACACCAAGTCCCATCAATCCTAAACCAGAAGGCTAGGAGGTGGCTAACTGATTCTAGGATTTTACAATATGAAGCAATATTGCTGGAAAAAAGATGACTCGGTGCTTTCACCGGACAAGAACCTCAACGCGACTTTGTTCTTGTCTGCCTCCCCTGGGCAGCACGTGTCCCTTGAACATGACTGTCTAAATGTAATTATCAAACTAAGGTTAGGGAGGACTTACAAGAAACTCCTCTGTTAAAAGGTGCTCAATGGTTCATAAATGGGTCCTCACAGATAGTTAATGGGAAAAGGAAGAATGGATATGCTATTGTTAATGGGGACAATTTGTCTCTGGTCCAAGCTGGATCCCTACCAAAAGAATGGGCAGCCCAAACTTGTGAATTGTATGCCCTAAATCAAGCACTGAAATTACGTAAGGGAAGGAAGGGAACTATTTATACAGATTCAAAATATGCAGGGGGGGTAGTCCATGTATTTGGGGAAATATGGGAGGAACGGGGAATGGTAAACGGTACAAAGGACTGGCACACAGGGCATTGGTCATTGAAATTTTAACCCATCTTATGTTACCCAAGAACATTGCAGTGATTCATGTGCAGGGGCACCAAAGAAAGAGGAGATTCATTTGAGGCAAGGGAAACCACTTTGCCCATGAGGAGGCGAAATGGGCTGGAGGCGAGGAATCTGTACGTACGGAGGACATGATGGTGCTAATTGCGGCATTTCCGCCTCCAATGCCTCCACCTTCCCCCACCCCAGAAGAGAAGCAGGAAACCCAAAGCCTTGGCACTCAGGGGGAGAAGGAGGGGCACTGGTTCCTCCCTGATGGCAGAGAGGTGCTGACCATAGCAGGTATGAGACAGGTGCTCCAACATTTACATCAGAGCAGCCATTGGGGTGTCCAAGGCCGGTGTGACATGGTACTGACCACGTTTGTGGCACCGGGCTTGTACACAATAGCAGGCAACTGGTCAGCGGTTGTCTTGTTTGTGGAAGAATAAATAGGACGGGTCAAAGACTAGTCCAAAAAGGAGGAAGGCCCCTGGTATCAGGCCCATACAAAGCTGCGATGAACATTAAACAGGAACTGATGAACGGGGCATGTAAAATCTTGATAGTGCTATTGATCTGGGGTACCTTACTGGGGCTTTTTCTGGTAGTGCTGGATATCATTTTCTGTTGGGCAGTGTTCCTTCAACTCAGAAATATAACCTATCATTGAGTAGAATGGGAGCAAAACAAGACATACAATGTTGGGGATTGTGCTTTATATCCTTATGTCTGATAATGGCCCCTGCTGATACTATTCCTAGCCCTTTATTGAGGAAAGACAATAGCTTCCAAAGTTTAATGCAAATTATTGCCGATATATTTCATCTTAGGAATTGCTGATGTGTGGGGAACCTGAACAACTCACATAATGGCCGTGGGTTCCGGTCCCTCTCTCTCCAGCTTGGACCTCGAGCAATACATCAGTTGTACATAATGGCACTGCATTTTGGTCGGCCCAAGAGGAACATCAGTGGACATTAAGCAGTACTGCCCCAGGAGGATATTGCCTGAACCAATCGGGTACGGGGCTGTGGATGGGACAGAGTAAATGTGACTGGACTTTTACTCGTGAACCAGAGAGGGTAGATATTATAGATTGTAGTGAATATAAAGATAGGTGGAACAAAACAAATATCATTTGTGATGATGGGTCAGTGCTTAATTGTGTCCACCAGCATTCATTAGAGAGTAATGAGCAATGTTTGAGGGAATTTAGAAAGAAGCCTATTTGTCAAACACCCCATAATTTATGGAAATGTATAATGTTAAATAGTACAGCACCGTACATAGCTAGTAATGTAAAGGGATGGAAATGGGAAAGTAGAAACGACACTGTTAGAAAGATGTTCAGCAATTTCTGGAATAATGTAGATTTTACTGGGGAAATGATTGCAATTGCACTTGGATGTCTGAAAAACAATTTTGGAGGTGTAATTCAAAAACTATGAAGGGGTTCCATTAGGCCCATGGGTTGTAAAATATTCCCCATCTGCATATTTCATATTTTGGTATGAGAAAAACCCAGTTTTGAGAGGACACTATTAGATGTGTGGCCAAACAGCCTACACCCATCTGCCAAGGAACTGGACTGGGATTTGTTACATAGGGACAATAAGACCCAAGTTTTTCTTTTTCCCAGAAGATGATGATAAACAAGTAGGAATATGACTATATGATAACCGAGAAAAGAAAAACGGAGCTTAGATGTGGTGTTCTTTTTCTTCTTTAAAATATATAAGATGATGGTTCTCTCTGGGAGAAGGTAGGTTTCTCAGGGGAGGTTTTCTGGAGGCAGTTTTTGTTTCAGTTCAGATCAATAATTACCCCAAATGCAGCCAGCTGGTAAAAAATACAAATATTTATTTCTCCTTCCAAGTCTTGTTTCTTTCCTTGGGCCTGGATAGCTAGATTCTTAGAGGCCTATCTCTCTGCTTGGTTCCAAGAGCTCCCTCCGAATGTCTCCAAATCCAAAGGTTTGTCCTTCAGCCTCTGCCTCTGCTTTCTTCAGCCTCCAGCCAGCACAAAGATGGAATGAATCTCTTGTCTCCTTCACTTGGGGCTCGGCTAGCTTTCTGCTGAGTCTTTCAGACTAGCTTGCTCTCAGTGGGGGAAGTGCAGGAGCCCAGCCAACACAGGGGTGTGAAATCAAGATGAATCTGGTTGTGCCTCTGAGAGAGCCTTCTCAATCTTCAGATCAACTCTCCATGTAATTTGGCTGAATTCTCTCTGAGAGCCTCTGTCTGTTTCTTATATATGAGAGAGAGGAATTGTGGGATACCAGAGAGAGGGATTATGAGTTTCATAATAAGTTCTCTGGCCCTAAGAGCTTCAAGGGAGGTGTGAATTCACAAAGTTACAAAGTTTACTTTGTGAATCTCCCACACTTGTGAACTCCAATGAGTAAAGGTGTGAACACAAGCATTGTATCAATTAGTTCTACTTAGTACCGTGTTTCAGGTTCTAGCCTAAAACATCTTCTTGTAAGATCAGATCAATGATCTATCAACTCTAATGAGTTAGGAGTTTGTAAAGATTTCAACACTTAGACTGTTCCCTAACTAGTATTGACCCTTCTTTGACTCACACTGGCGATGCTAATGGGTGGGGAGATGAACGGCCTCCAGAGCGAATCATCACGAAATATGGACCAGACACATGGGCCCAGGATGGGAGCTGGGGATACAGGACACCAATATACATATTGGACAGACTGATTAGGCTGCAAGCAGTCCTAGAAGTAACAACTAACTAGACTGCTCAGGCTTTTGATCTATTAGCTGATCAAGCCACTCAGGCAAGGGAAGCTGTTTTGCAACATGAATTTCTTTTAGATTATTTGTTAGCAGAAGAAGGAGGGGGTCTGTGGGAAATTAAACTTGTCCACTTGTTGTATGCAAATTGATGACAATGGACAAGTACTAAATGAAATTACCAAAGGCATTCATTCACAGAATAGTTCATGTACCTGTACAGGTTTGGAAATCCCCCTTCACCAAGAGCTGGTGGTCTTGGTTTGATGGTAGCTTCTGGAAACAGCTCTTATGGTATGGACTTATTGCAATCAGTGGTATTATTCTGTTGCCACTATGTCTACCCTGTATAAGTCCATTAGTAACCAGAATAGTTCAACGGTCCCTATCAAAATATTGCATACAAAAGACGCTGTTAAAATGATGATTCTTCAGAGAAAAGGCTGGAATGTATTTGAGAGGGATGATCCCGATGGTGAGCGTGATAAACAATGTATAGATATGTTTACTGATTTTGAATGGTGTGTAGGTTCTCCATAGAAATATGATAACGAATCATTTACATATTACAAGGGGGTAATTGTGTAGAATGGAGAGATGAGGTGAAGAACTTACAGGAATGTGTAAATTACTTTCCTGTATTTCATTTTCATTATCTCTGTGTCTCTGTGACCTGCATAAGTAGAGTGTGTGTAAGCCAATATTTACTTAAGCCTTGGCCACCTATAGACATATTTACTTAACATTTACTTAACCTGAGCTGATGACATTCATCAATGTTTGATGTTATCAATATTTAGACTGTCAGCCTAATAATCTGAAGCTTGAAGGTCTGATTGATGGTTCCCTTGGAACCAGGGAAACGGAAACATCCTATTCTAATCTATTTTGGCACCAATGTCTAATATTCAATTAGAGGGTACCATACTTCTTAATGCTCCCTAATTTCTGATGTAATTTCTTGTTACAAAATCTATAAAAGGTGTGTATATTCTTCTAATTCTTCAGCTCTCCTACCGCGAGCTTTCCCTTTCCCTTATCTTGTGGTGGGACTGCTCATTGTCATGAGAATGTAATAAATAATCTTTATTTTCTACTTTGAGAGATTTCTAAGTAGTAATTTTGGGCTAGCAGCCTCTTATGTCCCACACGATACCACCACAATTTTTTCAGCCATTCCCCAATTGATGAGCGTCCCCTTGATTTCCCATTCTTTGCCCTGAGAAGAGAGCTGCTACAAATATTTTTGGACATAGTGACATTATCGTACTTTTTAATTGGTTGGTTACCCATTTCCCAGTATTATCACAATGGTCCCACCTTCATTGGAGTTTAAGGGGGAAGTAGAAAACCTGCTGTTTTTCAGAAAGCCAGGTAATAGAACAATAGATCTGACGTTGTAAGAGGGAAAGCCTTGGCCAAGACCAACTTGTAGCCCTTCTATCTCTGACGATCCACGTGGCTTCCCATCCTGACCTCCAGGGGTCTATGATCTTTCCCTCTGGGACATTCTCTGTTCCACTTGCTCAGGTCCTTTTCAACTTGACATTCTCTGTTAAAGGAATCCTCTGAGCTTGAACGACCTGTCGTCGGTGACCTCTGCATCCCAACAGGCTGCATCCTGGCTTTGCAGGGGCTGCATGCACTGAAGTTGGGTATGAGAACAGAGGATCTGAGGGCAGGGATCCCTTGGACTGGAGCCTGTAAGGACAGCCTGGGACAATGCTTAGCATGCAAGTACCCGATCCAAGAGTAGATGGGAAATTGATTTCTATCCACAATTAAGTGATAAGGACTTTGTTCCCAACACCTGCCAATGACCCCTTTCAGCTGGTTTTTCAAACTCTAGAGATCCTTAACACTTGTCCTGATTGAGTCTCGCCTCTAAGGACAAGAAGTCCAGGACTGATCTTTCTGTGGAAAACTGCGAGTCTTTAACAAGCTAAAATGCCAAGCAGACAGCTAACAGAATTGCGGGATCGGGTGAGAACTCCCCTGATCCTTTCCAGAGCCAAGATATGTCTGAGAGAACCCAGACTGAGAAACCCCTGGTCGGAGGAAGCAACTTCAGCAGGACCAGCTCCAGGCGCTTTCTGCAAGGTCAAAGGCAAGAAACATGAAATTCCTTGGGCTTCAATTAACCACTTGGTATCCCATTGGGGATAGTGGTTTGAGGATGGTTGGATGGTGGTCCAGTTACTGGAGGGCTTTGGGGTTGGGGATCAGGAGAATGAATGGAAAGAGGCTAATAATAGAAAAAAAGAAATAGAACAATCAACTCACTAAGGAAAAATCCCCAGGACCAGATGTATTTATATATGAATTCTAACAAACATTTAAAGAATAATTAACTCCAATACTACATAATCTATTTGAAAATGCAGATGCAGAAAAAGCATTTGATAAAATCCAATACCCATTCCTATTAAAAACACTAGAGAGTATAGGGATTCATGGACTTTTCTTTAAAATAATCAGTAGCATCTATTTAAAACCATCAGTAAGCAGTTTATGTAATGGTGATAAACTGAAGATCAGGAGTGAAACAAGTCTACCCACTATCAACACTTTCCACACAAATAAAGTCAGATCTAAACAATTGGCAATATATTAAATGCTCTTGGATAGGTCAAGCAAATGTAATAAACATGACAATACTACCTAAACTAATCTGTTTATTTAGTGCTATACCAATCAATCTCCCAAGAAACTATTACTGACCTAGAATAAATAAAAACATATTTCATCTGGAAGAACAAAAGGTCAAGAATTTCAAGGGAACTAATAAAAAAAATCAAATGAAGGTGGCCTAGCTGTACCAGATCTAAAACTATATTATAAAGCAGCAGTCATCAAAACCATTTGGTCCTGGCAAAATAGTCAATGACTATATTAATCTAGTGTTTGACAAACCCAAAGACTCCAGCTTTTGAGATAAGAATTCACCATTTGACACAAAACTGCTGGGAAAATTGGAAACTAATATGGCAGAAAGAAGGCCTTGACCCACACTTAACACCATACACCAAGATAAGATCAAAATGGGTTCATGATCTAGATATAAAGAATGAGATTATAAATAAATAAAGGACTTACAAGAAACCCCTCTGTTAAAAGGTGCTCAATGGTTCATAAATGGGTCCTCACAGATAGTTAATGGGAAAAGGAAGAATGGATATGCTGTTGTTAGTGGGGATAATTTGTCTCTGGTCCAAGCTGGATCCCTACCAAAAGAATGGGCAGCTCAAACTTGTGAATTGTATACTCTAAATCAAGCACTGAAATTACTTAAGGGAAGGAAGGGAACTATTTATACAGATTCAAAATATGCAAGGGGGGGTAGTCCATGTATTTGGAGAAATATGGGAGGAACGGGGAATGGTAAACGGTACAAAGGACTGGCACACAGGGCATTGGTCATTGAAATGTTAACCCATCTTATGTTACCCAAGAACATTGCAGTGAATCATGTGCAGGGGCACCAAAGAGGAGATTCATTTGAGGCAAGTGGAAACCTCTTTGCCCATGAGGAGGCGAAATGGGCTGGAGGCGAGGAATCTGTACGTACGGAGGACATGATGGTGCTAATTGCGGCATTTCCGCCTCCAATGCCTCCATCTTTCCCCACCCCAGAAGAGAAGCAGGAAACCCAAAGCCTTGGCACTCAGGTGGAGAAGGAGGGGCACTGGTTCCTCCCTGATGGCAAAGAGGTGCTGACCACAGCAGGTATGAGACAGGTGCTCCAACATTTACATCAGGGCAGTCATTGGGGTGTCCAAGGCCGGTGTGACATGGTGCTGACCAAGTTTGTGGCACCGGGCTTGTACACAATAGCAGGCAACTGGTCAGCGGTTGTGTTTTTTGTCGACGGATAAATAGGACGGCTCAAAGACAAGTCCAAAAAGGAGGAAGGCCCCTGGTATCAGGCCCATACAAAGCTGCGATGAACATTAAACAAGAACTGATGAACGGGGCATGTAAAATCTTGATAGTGCTATTGATCTGGGGTACCTTACTGGGGCTTTTTCTGGTAGTGCTGGATATCATTTTCTGTTGGGCAGTGTTCCTTCAACTCAGAAATATAACCTATCATTGAGTAGAATGGGAGCAAAACAAGACATATAATGTTGGGGATTGTGCTTTATATCCTTATGTCTGATAATGGCCCCTGCTGATACTATTCCTAGCCCTTTATTGAGGAAAGACAATAGCTTCCAAAGTTTAATGCAAATTATTGCCGATATATTTCATCTTAGGAATTGCTGATGTGTGGGGAACCTGAACAACTCACATAATGGCCGTGGGTTCCGGTCCCTCTCTCTCCAGCTTGGACCTCGAGCAATAGATCAGTTGTACATAATGGCACTGGATTTTGGTCGGCCCAAGAGGAACATCAGTGGACATTAAGCAGAATTGTCCCGGGAGGATATTTCCTGAACCAATCGGGTAACGGGGCCGCGGATGGGACAGAGTAAATGTGACTGGACTTTTACTCGTGAACCAGAGAGGGTAGATATTATAGATTGTAGTGAATATAAAGATAGGTGGAACAAAACAAATATCATTTGTGATGATGGGTCAGTGCTTAATTGTGTCCACCAGCATTCATTAGAGAGTAATGAGCAATGTTTGAGGGAATTTAGAAAGAAGCCTTCTTGTCAAACACCCCATAATTTATGGAAATGTATAATGTTAAATAGTACAGCACCGTACATAGCTAGTAATGTAAAGGGATGGAAATGGGAAAGTAGAAATGACACTGTTAGAAAGATGTTCAGCAATTCCTGGAGTAATGTAGATTTTACTGGGGAAAATGATTGCAATTGCACTTGGATGTCTGAAAAACAACTTTCGAGGTTCAGGGAACCAAATGGAGAGGTTTGGCTCCCCGGCAACCCCTTGGGATTTGGTGCAACGGTAGGGAGTTTTGGGGACTCCCTTCTGGAGGCACAGAGGTTCTCTGAAAAGGAATTTACAGACCCGGAAACCTTGATGGATAAAAGAGATTTATTATAGGAATTGGAAGTAAGGTTAGAAATCCTGACCAAGGCATAAAGTCTGTTTAGGGAAACAGGGGAGGATAAAGAGAAGATAACACTGGAAAAGAATATTATTCCAGTGGGCAGATCTAAGGAAAATGGAGTTTTGCACTGAGGATGCAGTTCTCAGTGGATACAAGGTCCTGGCAGCAAAGGGAGCTGCCAAGGTCCATCTGCAAAGACCTTAGTTGAGGGAAGCTCATTATATTGGTTGACTTAGTGGGGTTTGGGAAACCCGAGCAGATCAGAACCAGTGGGGGCTGGGCAACCCAAGCAAGTCAGAATGAGGGCTGGGACAACCAGAGCAGATCAGAACCAGTGGGGACTGGGAGAGCCCAAGTTGGCTCAGATCTGGTGGGGGCCGGGACAAGCCCAGATCTCCTGTTGGAATTCAAAGGGATCCTTTTGACCAGGATTGGTGAGTCAAAGGCCCTGGCAAGACAACTTTGTCTGGGGAGGATATACCTCAGTCAGGAGGGGCTGAGAATCTGAAAAAAATCACAGATCAATCAGAAATAGAGTTTCTTAAAGGGACCCCAACCTGGTTCCCCCAGGCCCCTCTCTGTCCTGGCCATGGGTGAATTCTCATGCCCTATTCCGTTTTGGCTAGTGTGCCTGAAAAATGAAGTTTTTACTACTTGAGAAGCAACAGAGTAGAGCAAACCCAGTAGGTTCTGTTAAAGAATTTTCCCTTTGTACAATCTGTGTTTCTTGACCCACCTTCATCTCTTAGCCGGTAGAATCTCACTGGAGAGCAACAAGTCAGTGTTCAGGCCAGGAAGATGTAGGTTCAAGTTTTACCTCTGAAACCTGCTATCTCTGGAGCCCTATGCAGTCCCAGAGCTTAAGGCCACGGAGACCTTTCCTTGTCAGAATGGTGCTCTGCTGTAAGGCAAGGCCAGAGGAATGCCTGTGTCAGGGAGATCCCACTTTCATTCCCTGTCCTTAATGTGCTGGCACTGGTGCCCTCTTAGATAAGTGGGGTGGTGGAGAAGTATGTAATGACCCCTTGAAAGTCACACCCCAATATCACTCCCTTCATGTCACATCTCAAAGCAAAAAGGCAAAGAGTCCAAAGGGCAAGAAGGAGAGCAGGGTTCCAGGTTGGAGCCAGCATGTCAAGCTTCCTTGAGCCCCCAGTCTTCCCCAGGATGACAGAGGATGTAGTCTAGACCCATTTACTTCTGCCTGGACTGTACAGGGCACTCACCATTTCTTCATGTCTACTCTGACCACTGGAAGAAGGCAAGACCTCAGGCTTCTGCTTGCCCCGTGGACTCAATGGAGCCCAGAATCCATCCAAGTCCTGCTGGATGTGTGGTTCTGCCTTTATCCAGGACTTGAGGGCAGCCAGGAAGACTCAGTCATCTAAAAGGTGATAGCAAGGTCTGTAAAGAAGGAGAGTATGCTGCAAAGGTGGGGGCAGTGTCGGCAAATGATGCTGGCTTTGGAAGATTTGTCCTGGCCAATCAAGGTCAACTACAAAAGGCAGGGAGACTCCATTCTGTGCTCACTTGTTGAGAACCTGGGAAAAGTCCTGTCCTTCACACCTCTGACATGGAGGCCTGGATGCTGAGCCTACAGTCCACGAACCCTCAGGACTCATGCACTACTCCCTATTAAGACAATTTCAAGGCCAAGGCTGAAAAATTCTCTCCAACTGCAGAGAAGGAATGAACTCCAATTACAAATTGAAACGTCCTTTTTTTGTGTATGTGCATTTTCTTTTGTAATATGCATCATAATATATCGTGTATTTTCTATGACTTCACTTGTATAATTAGAATCAAATTGCTTGTCTTATCAAGATGTGGGTGGAAAGAACAAGACAGTGTACTGACAATTTTTTTTAAATGACTAAAATATTTTACATGAAAGTGGGAAATATTAATGAAATAAATTATTTTAGAAATTTTTTTTTCTAAATTAGAAAGATACGACTTTAATTTACATCTAAGGACAACAATCCCACATACACACATAAGGAGTGGAATAAAATCATAGTTGGCACTTTAAATCTTATTTTCTATAATGGGTATTAAAAAAAAAAAAGCTTAAGCAAAAGTAGGTCCATTTTCCCAATCCATTTTGTAGACAGGATTGCAATAAATACCCATATGTGCCAACACAAACTACAGGAACCACACCTTGGATAGTCTACCAGCCTATAACCCACACTGACTGGAGAAACTAGGTCCCAGATTATTTTAAATAGGAAAAGTGGTTCTGAAGTTAGTTTCTTTCTCTCTTTATGAGACTGGGTTTCATCGTGGAAGAAGGTACTCTACCACATGAGAAAGACTTTGAGTCTAAGCTAGTTTTATGTTTTCTCCTCATGTCACTAGACACTTCTCCAAAACTCGAAGGGATTCTGGCAGCTGAGCTGTCCTCCCCTGGAGTGGAGAGCAGTGGCCTCAGAAATCTTCCCACAAGCTCTCTCATTGACCCATCTTTTTTTAACTTTCCTTCACTCCTTTCCATCTTGGGTGCTGACTTCCATTTGGTCACCAAGGAGAAGTCAGGGTAGCCTGAGAACCTTTAGAACCAGATTGCATGATAATTTACCCATGGATATCCTATAGGCACGAGCCAAAAAGGACTAGGAGGGAAGTAGAGGTCCCTGTGGAGAGAGTGGACATTTGTAGTCTTTTGCTGTACCTGCCAACCCTGCCACCTTTGCTGCTATAGATGGTCCAAATCAATTTCCCCCCACACACACACTATGGATCTCAAGTGATTTTCCTGATCTGATGTGATTTTTAGAGTTAGAATTGGGCTAATTTGCTATGATCAGGAAGGACAAACTTTGTTAATGGCAGTGGTGTTTTCCTATATTCATGTGGTGTCTTTTTTCAAAAAATTGTTATTTTTGTTGTATTTAAGATTTATTGATTAATTTACATTTACTTTTCTACAATTTTATCCTCATTGGTTTCTCCCTGCCTCCCCAAGACAGCAATCACTCATTAAAATTATTTTTCCTCACCACTCACCCACTCACCCATCTTGATTCATTGAGATATTCTCCTCAAGGAATCGCTAACTGGTATGACAAATACTTTATTACTGGTTTTTAATTATCAGGTTTAAGCGTTTTAACATAGTGGGGAGAAAGAAGGGAAAGAGAGACTAACTAAACAACTGACAAAACCTGCTGGGGGCTGTGGCCTTTGGCAAGCTGACATTACAAAAAAGAATGGAGCATGGAGCAGGAGTGAGAGGGAAGGATCAATTGTCTCTTGCTCAGCAACTCATTCTTACTGTCCATGCCATCAGTCCATATCTCAGGGCTCAGACACCTCATTCAGCTTTGTGATTTCTGAGAGCATCTCCTAATGCAGTCCTGAAGTGTTGTAGAATCCTCTCTTCTTAAACGTTCTGGAACAGACTACTCCTCAGAGCAGCTGCTTCAAGCAGATCAGCTTCTCCAGGTGAGGTCAGTTGTAGAGATCTCCTTCCTGTTCAAATCCTTTGCAAAGCAGACCTCAATAAAATTTGATAATTTGATTTTTGCTTTACCAATAACCAGATCCCGTGGTAACATCTAGCTCAAACCTAATAACTCTAATAAAAGTATCCAATTAGGAACCTCTAGACCAGAGCATTTACCGTTTCCATGCTCCTTGCTGCACCTATTCTTATCTAAATCATGAACTTTATTTAAATACTGCCAACAGCTGGATGAAAGAGCCTCAGAGAATCTGCCTAATGTATGCTCATGCTTAAAAAAAAGGAATATAATTATTTCAGCTAAGGTATAAGAGTTTTGTAATTGGGCATTTCCTCAGAAAAATTTCCACTCTGCCTATTCACTCCAACTATTTACACGATCCACTCATTTTTGGTGGCGTATTTGCACCTTAGGAGGATGAGATGTCCCTAAGGATCTAATTCTACACATTTACACCAAGGTAAGAGTGCTCTGTGTAGGTGGATGAATTTCAGGGCTAAGTCCAATGGTCACATAAAAGAATGAACCCAAAAGATGGTATTATAAGAAAAGGCTATGATGGGCTTTCTGAATAAACTAAGGATATTGAATTGTCAATAGTCAAAAACCTTCAGTTACTAATCATGTCCAAGGGAAGTAGATTCCTTTTCTTTAAAATAAAAATGAAGTTATCTCTGACTTAAGCTCATTAAATAAAAGATTTACACGTTGGTCGAACCAATTGCTGCAAGGACCTTATTTCATACATGCAGACACAACTATAAATCGGTAAATGACAAGTCCAAGCACTCAAATCTACTTATCTGCGTGGGGTATGGGAAGGACTATATTTGAGATCTTACATACCTGCATCTCATAGCAGCTTAGATGTGCTCTAGCCTTAGGCTATGGGATTAAGTTGGAATACTGTGCTCATCTCTTCTCCTGACCACCTCTAGTCTTGTATATCCAGAGCCCACGAGATGGGAACAGAGCTGCTGATTCCTCACTCCTTGGACACTGATTGCTCTAGAAGTGGGTGCTACAGGATTTCTTAGAAACTAATGATTCCTGCTGAAGGCATTCAGAGCCAGACTGGGGACTCCTTGTTGGACACCTTGTAGGGGGAAGACTTCCGCAGGCATGGTTTTGACCTTTATGTGTCCTGAGGTCTGTTTTAACTTGGGCATTATGGGAGCCTCAGGTAGGAATGGAGCCTCAGATGATACCAGCCAAGGAAGGTCCTAACTCAGGGACAGTTGCCCTCTCCCTCCTCCCCAACCCACCTCACTGGCCCACAGCAGTCACTGCCCTGTAGTCTTCAGAATCAGGAGTATGTGGGTAGGTGTGTAGGGGAACTATCTGGTCTTTACTTATCAAGAGATCTGAATCAACCCCTAGACTGAGCTAAGATTTTATTCCCCACCTGGAAATGGTTGCTCCAGATATACTTCATTGGGTGGTTAATTCAAAGTAGTTTTTAAACAGTTTGTTACGTGGAAATAAGTGTGTGTGTGTGTGTTTGTTTTTTACCTAGGTCAACAAGGAACTATGGAGATATCAAAGGGCCTATGTGCCCTGTTTGTCCCAAAGTCTATTCAGTCCTAAGTAGTGAAGGTTCACTCCAATAAGCTGTCCTTGGTCACAGGATCGATCTGAGTCTGAGCAAACACGGTCTGAGCAAATCCCTGTTTGCAGAGGAAGCTGGAACAAGAGCAACCACCAAGCAGGAGGGTTAAAATTTTCCTCTAAGGTAAAAATTTCAGGGGAAATGTGGGCTTCGGGACCTTGCTGCTGTGTCCTGAGACCCGGATTGTTGCGGGTGGCCGGCTGGCTGATCAGGTTCTGGAGGGAATTTCGGGTGGGGGGCAAGGGAATCCAAAGGATTCCTTTCAGGATCTGACCTAGACTTGACTCAGTGTGTGCAATGTTGGCCTTATGTGCCCAGGGAGATGCAGAACCTATCCAGGTGAAAAAGTCAGAAGAGCCAGGAGCCCTGGTTCCCTTGAGAACTATTCCATTGTAGACCATCAATAGTATAGACTGTATTGGTGGATCTTCAGTGGAGTTTTGGAATTAACCTTCTGTGCTCTGTGTACAAGCGTTCAGTGGATAAAAGGAGCTGGGGGTGCACCCAGATGCTGCCATTGCTACTGGGCTGTCTTTGCACAATTTCATGTTTGGTTCTCAGTTTCTTCATCTACCAAATGACAGAGTTGGACATTATTCCCCAGCTATCTTGTGATCTAGGATTTTTTTTTCAGCTGAAAGCTAGGGATGATAGAGAACTGCTGGAGATTGTGTTTTTGGAAAGAGATGGAAATTCCCCACATAAACAAAAGCCTCCTTTTCTGGTATGAAACTTTACAGCCAGAGGGAGAACATGCCAAAGTAGAGGGTCAGCTATGTCCTGGAATGAGCCATTTTCTTGAGCTTCCAACAGGATTAAACAGGGAGTGTGAGTGTGTTATTGTGAATGTGTGTAGGTCTGAATGTGACCAATTTGTAGGGGTTTACTCCAAAAGGAAAGGGAAACCCTGAGAATTTGTTCTTGCCCGATGAAGGACTGGGAAATCAGTGGGGCACAGAAATGGGGGCCGCACAAATGTACAGAAAGATCCCTGGAGCTTAGAAAACCACAAAACCATATCATCTGTTTCCTCATACTTTTTATTGAATTTGCTACCTATTTCCCAGGATCAGAAAGTCCCTCCCAGTTGTCAATCATGGTCATTGAAGTCTACGGGGAAATGGGGGATAGAAATGCTTGTATTTTTCTGGAACCCAGTCAATAGAGTTATAAGTTGAAAGAGCAGAGGCTTGGCCAAGACTGGTTCCTAGCCCTTCGATCTCCGATACTCCTCGTGGCTTCCAGTCCTGACTGGTCTCCTTCCCAGGGGCTCCTTCCATCTGGGACAGTTCTGCTCCACTTGCTCAGGTCCATTCAGACTGACATGCTCTGAACTTGAACAACCTGCAGTCAGTGACCTCTGCTTCCCGACAGGCTGCATCCTGAGAGTCTCGAGTCCTGCTTGCACGAAGGTAGGTGTCTGTACAGAGGAATCCCTTTGAGGGCAGGGACCCCTTGGACTGGAACACACAAGGAGAGCCTAGGGCAGAGACTAGCAGGGTATTAACTGATCCTAGAATAAATGAAAATGAGTGATTCTTGGACAACCAGATACCAAGGAGCTTGTTCCCAAGGCTCTGATCTGGGTTTTCAAACTCTATCGATCCTTAAATACTTGTCCTGATTTATCCTCACAGAGAAAGGAGAGAGGTCCAAGGACTAATAAGGAGTCTGTGGGCATGACTGCTAGTCCTTAACTAGCTAAGGTGCCAAGCAGGCTGCCAGTAGGATTGCTGGATCAGGTGGGAACTCCCCTCTCAAATCCCTTCCAGAGCCTACAAAGGAACCCAGTCTGGGAAGCTGCTGGTTGGAGGCGGCTTGGGCAGGACCGGCTCTAGCCCTTTGCTGCAAGGACAAAGGTAAGGGGAAGCCAGGTATGAAATTTCTCGGGCTTCAATGACCCCAGCTTGTATCTCATAGGGGTTAGCGGGTTGAGGATGGTTGGACAGCAGTCCAGTTCCTGGAGAGCCTTGGGTTGGAGATCAGGAGGAAAAAATGCAGAAAGGCATTTTAATATCCACTGAAATTCTGACCTACACTTGAGGCCATGGATGTAACAGCAGCGGCAGAGTTTGTTGAAGGACCTGCCTGCCTGGGGCTGCTGAACTGAAAGAAGAAGAGTCAGCAGGTAGTTCTTGGTAGACTCAGAGATCCTGAGGCATTTCTCCTCTTCAGCCTCTGGTTTCCCTCTGAAGAATGGGTGAAAAGTCAATGTTCTTTCCAGAAATACTCTTTGGTCTTTCTGTGACCTGGGGCCAACAAGCAGAGAAAGAAGCTTGAGAAAAGATAAATCTCATTCCCAAAACCATTTCACCAACATGGTTCCTATAAACACACATATATTTCAGTAAATGTTATGTGGATCAGACTTTGAGTGTTATACCAATCCATGGCCCGTGCTGGCAAAAGAAACCTGAGAACTGAGACCTGAAGGGAGGTGCTGGTAACTTTTTCCCGTAGGATTACTTCAAGTAAACCAACTCATTACTCAAGTTGGATTCTCTCCATCTATGGGAAGCTCGGTTTGGTGGTGAAATTTTTCTCCAAGTAGCTGATCACTTCTTTGATAATGCCCTGAGAAGGGTTTATGGCAGCGGAGCTGTTCTATCTTGAGTTTATGCCTTTTATCTACTTGGTCATTTTCATCAACAGAATGATTTCTTCATCTTGAGGAAGCAGAAAGAGCAGCTCTCCCTAATCCTTTATGGTTTGGAACTGACCATTTTATCTGTACTTCAACATTCTAAAAACTGCCCGTTTGGATCCTTTGACCTTGCCTTTTATTTATAATTTTATCCATTCATTCATTCATTCATTCATTTATTTGTTTATTTATTTTGTTATTCAGCAACATGCTCTGCCATTCCTTCCCCTCATAGTAGGGCTCGGGCTGGTGGGCACTACCACCCTCAGCACCACAGCCCTCCTGAGGGGCAGTTCTGGGTATGCTGACTTAAGTGCCCAAATGGCCACAGACCTGACTCAGATCGAGTCACCCATCTGGAAACTGGAAAGCCAGGTTGGCTCCCTGGCTGAGATGGTACTCCAAAGCCGAAGGGGCTTGACCTGCTATGTCTGTGCCGCCCTAAATGAGGAATTCTGTTTCTATGCTAATAACTCTGGGGGGATCAGGGAAAGTCTGGCCCTGGTTGGTAAGAAATTTGAGTCTAGACGACTGCAGCAGAAGCAGGGAAAGAGCTGGTACTAGTCTCTGTTTGATTCCTCCCCATGGCTAACCACCCTTATTACATCCTCATGGGACCCTTGCTTCTCCTTCTCCTCACCCTTGCCGTAGGTCCTTGCGTCTTCTCGAATCTTGTTCGCCTAATCCGCTCCCAGGTGGAGTCGGTCAGAATTATGGTGCTAAGACCTCCTGGTACCAAGTAGAAGGCAATTCAATGATGTGAATGTTCAGGAGAGAGCGCATGGAATGTTATGCCACAGTCTCCTTGAATTGTTCTACCTCAGTTTCCCTGCATTAGTTACCCTGAATTATAATATCTCCATTTCCCTGAGTTGGTGTGCTATCCCTCCCCCTTTTTTTCTGTTCATTAGGGCTGCGATAATTAGGGCTGTTGAGATCGGGCCACTCGCATTCCAAAATTGCTGACATCCTATCTCAGTTACCTAATTGATATCCTCTACCTCTATCTCTCCAGACTTCCTCTCTAGCTGAACACTTTCTTAACTCCCAATTTGTAAGAATGTGTAGTTCTCACCCCCAATCTGTCAGTACCGGATTTATGGTCCATTACTGAAAATTCCCATTCTCTGCCTTCTGCCTTTGGTTCCCTTCTCAGGAAGTCCTACAAACATTCTTGGAATCTCACATTCCATACTGCATACTTACTTTGAGATGGGAACCCAAGTCAATCAATTAAGGTCTCCACTAAATAAAATATCAAAGACTCTCTAAGCTCTCTCTTTGCTCAGTTTCTCCAGAATTACATAAGAAATATAAGTCTCAGCCATTCCCCCAAAGAAGCTGAAGGCTTGAAATACACTATTCCAAAAGGCAAGAAAAAATTTAAAATAAGCTTTCCAGTAGCTTCCCCACCTCAATAGCATAATGACATAAGGGACGACTTGGACATTTCTTGAAATGGAAGAGTTCCAAACATTGCTGAAGAAAAACCAAGAGCTTCACTGAAGCTTCAAAGTAAAAACACAACATTCAAGAGGTGACCCAGGCTCTCAGGGGGAAGTTTGTCTAAATCCACTCGGGAGCTAGAGCCTGATCAGAGAGCCACTCCCAAGCATCATCCTGTGGACACGGAGACTAAGAAGAGTAATTACTGTTGTTTGTCCTTCGTTCTTGAAGAGGACCGTTACATCAGGGAGCTGATGCCGTGACCTGCAAGTGAATTGGATTAAGGTGAGGGAGGGCTGTGCAAGGACACCTGCCTTTCCCCTCCAGAGCCATCTGGCTCCAGTGACAAGATGGAGAAAATTTAAAAATGGAGATGGCAGAGGAATAACGTGAAAGGTGGACCCCAACAGATGGAGAAGGATGGATTCTGCTGATCCCCAGGGCTTTCATCTGGCCGGATGAAAGACCTCAAAGTAGGACCAACCCTGGGGAGACAGACAAGACCTTTGGAGAAGAAAGAAGAGTTTTCTTATATGGACACAGCCAATCCAACAAGCTTTCATATAGTTCCTGCTCTGTGTAAGTCAGGCGCTGTGATCAAGGATAAGTCTTTCGTAATTTGCATTTTTACCAGGTAAAAACAAAGTCTGTCCTATCTCTGTTATTTCTTTTGAGTCTGATTGCTCACATGGTGGCTTACGATCCTTTTACCATTTCTCTGGGGAGAATTAAAAGCCAAATTCTGATGTTGCCTGGGAAACCATGGTTTGGTAGCAAAAGCTGTATTGGGAAGGAGAACTGTATTCTGGAAAGAACTTGGGCTGCCATGGAGTCAGAGGGTTTGATCCCAATGCTGCCTCTGATGCTCAGTCCTTGTGTGACCCTGGGCAACCACTTAACCTTGTAGGGCCACAGTTTCTTCTCCTCTGGCTGGGAGGAGACCAGTGAGGTCACCAGAGTGCCTGGGATGTTGGGTGTTCCCTTCTCTGATGTACGTCCCCTCGCTACTTTCTTTATAGGACTACTTGGGCACACTATTCCTCAGTCAGCATCTATCATCCTCTTTCTCTGTCTCTGACTCTCCTGTCTCTGTCTCTACCTCTCTAGGTCAGTCTCTGCTTTGTTCTCTGTCTCTTAGTATATTCTCTTCCTTTCCCTCCCGCTCTACATGCTACTTACATACATACCTATATCTATATGTGTTTGTATATGTGTGTGTGGAGGGGTGCGTATAAAATGGGCGTGGGTGCACATAAGTAGTTATCTCCTGAAGTTTTGTAGCCCCTGGTGATTTAGATCTGCTCCCAGCAGGCAGTCCAGGACAAAGCTGGGAAGAAATCCTCCCCCCCCTCCCACTTATGCATCATAATGGATGCCTCACAAAGAGGTAGCCTGAATGTCTGAAACTCAGGATACCAGGTATCCTTGGCAACCACCAGTCACCATGACAACCAGTGATTAGAAGGAGCTGCTTCAGCCTTACTGGACACTTCCTTTGCCTCTAGAGAGATTATAGTCCCCCAAAGCGGGGAGGAGGGGGGTGGGGCTGTCTTGATCTGGATGTCCACTGGAAAAGGTGAGGTTCTCTTTGGACAAACCAGGGACAAGCATCCTGGGCCCAGTGATTCGGCTTTTTAAGAACAGGGGGTTCGATGCCTGTTTGTGTTTTAACATGTATACTGGTTAATTGATTCAGCTGAACGATAATTTGCAAGGATTGACACAAACCCTCGGGCATCAGTCTCTCATACAAAGGGAGGGGAAAAGCTGTGACTTAACTTCGTTTATGCCATCTGACAAGGGAAAAATATGTTTTTGGTTAGCAATCCCTCCAGAGTTAGGTAGGTTCCATTTGTCCCCTACAAATCGCAGGTTCTGCCCAAAGTCAGGTGGTGGGAAGAAGAGCTTGGTCTTAATCAGCTTGAACAGATCAAGGATCCTGAGAAAGGCAGTAACTGATTTCACCTCAGTTCCACTTCCTCATTGGAGAGGTCTCTAGCACAAATTGTAAGCTGAGGCAAATACCCTCCTAGTGTGGCCAGGCTATCTGTAATCAGTGGTCCCCCTGAAACAGTGGCATTCTGGGTTCCTAAGTCCCTTTGGGCTCGGGCATCCTGTGATGCTAACATGACCCTCCCGACCTCTGACATTTGTGTTCCAGGGTCCCTTCCAGCCCTGAAATTTCATGTTCGCGTATCTCTGCGAGCTCTCAGATACCACATGGTGAGGATGTGGCCAGGCCTGACATTCTATGATCTCTGGAAAAGCGTACCCCCTTACATGCATGAGCTCACCTGGAAAGTGAGCCGAGGGCTAGTAGAATGTCCTACCTCAGTCTGCGTGGTTCCCTCTTCTGTAGCTTTAAGGCATTCCACTTAAGTGGAGCTTGATGATGGGTGAGGAAAATTCCGACTATTTAATCAGAGTTTGGGCTCTCTGCTTAAATTGACACTCCTACCTCTCTCCATAGTACCCTTAACCTTTTTGTGTTTGAGACAAAATTCCGATTATTAGAGACATTCATGTAACTAAAAAGATGACTGTAGTGTCTGTGACTGGATAGATACGAAGAATATCAGTTGGGAAGGAGGAGATCCCTCTGTGGAACTTTTCTTAGGCCTTGTGCAGTTGGGTACCCTGGTGGCACCAGTCTGCTCTTCTACTCTGAGATGCTCCTAGATCCAGGGATCATCTTTCCCTCTCTGTCAGAGTTCACTCCTCCCCTCTCTTTCTCCTAGAGCCCGCTGACCCAGCTCTCACAGTTCTTGGCTCAGCTTACTTTGACTCTGCTGAATGCTCTCTACTTCAAAAACCCAGGAAACTCTACCACATTCAGGCATGGGTCCCTGTCTTCATACAAGTTGTTAATGGCACGATTAAATCCCTTAAGGAAGTTCTTTTGATTGATTCTGGGGAATACATATAGATCAGGTTCTTTTGTGATGCCTGTTGTCAGATGCACTTCTTCATGGTTATAGCACAAGGAGGTTGCTTATTTTTTGAAGGAAATAGAAAATCAGTGAAGCTCTACACTTTTATGGAAGGATCTTCTTATTTCTAATCATCTACATTCTAAGGACCACTCTTCCTCAAACACCAAAGAACACAGGAATAAGGGAAGTTTTCCATGAGATAAGAAACACTTTTTTTCTAATATCAACAGCAAGCATTATTTGTAATGAGGAATAACCTAGAAGTCTTCTGGGGAATAAATGTTACTTCTAGCAATAAGAGAAAAAGGAATTTTTAGAAAGTAGAATAAACAATGACAAAGTCCTTACTCGTTGCAGATACTATACGTAGATAATCCTAAAGAATAAACTAAACAGTAGTTGAAACAATAGACAAATTTTGCACAGTTGCAGGATATAAAATAAACTCACAAAAACCCTTAACATTTCCACATATAACCAACAAAACTCAGCAACCACAGATAGAAAAACTTCATTTAAAAAAGCTGTGGATGATATAACATACGTGGGGGTCTACCTGCCAAGACAAATCAGGAATTATATGGACAAAAAATACTTTTCATACAAATAAATCAGACATAAGTAATCCACAATATATCATTTGCTATGCATAGCCTGCACCAATATAATGAAAATGATCATCCAACCTGATTTGTTTAAATTATAAAGAGCCAAAGTAATTAAACTATCAAAAATGTTTTTATAGATTCAGGAAGATAGTCATTACAAAATATATGTGGAGGAAAAAGAGGTCAAAAATATCACAAGAAGACCCCAAAGATTCTAAATTTTGGGATAAGATTTCATTATTTGATAAAAACCGCTGGGATAACTGGAAATTAGTATGGCAGAAATTAGGCAAGGACCCACACTTAACACCACATACCAAGATAAGATCAAAATGGGTCCATGACCTAG